>NC_090656.1:202220629-202520629 GCF_040937935.1 Hyperolius riggenbachi
AATGTTTTATTTCTTAGCTGTGCTACACATACAAATCATAATATCATCATTTTTTTTTCGCTTCAGTGTCTCTTTAAGGGCTTCATGCCACAGGGCCTTGTGATGGGACTTCAGGTGCTGTTTGCATCCTGTCCCCTGCGACCTCTCCTTGCTTCCTACCCTTTTCCTCCCGCTCCGAAGGCTTGGTCTCTCCCTCTGAACTCTCATCCTCCTGTTCCTCTCTTGTGGGCCCCTATGAGACATCCATCATCACCACATCATCATCACCCTCCTCATCATCACTTACAGCTTGAAGCTCACAGTAGGCCATAGCAGCAGGGATATTACACCCTGTGGTGGCCTGGGGACTTCCCTCTAAGTGTCTGCCTTGCTCCACTCCCTCATCCGATGACAAGAAGGTCACTTTTGCGTCACTCTGATCGGTCAATGCCTGGGGAAATAGCTCTTGCTCTGAGCAATTACATTTTGGCCTGCTTCTGCCGGTAATCATTGTTTGAGTGAGTGATCAGCCAAGGAGTATTTGTCAGAAATGTCTCAGACACTTCACTGACTGTCACCGACTGTCAACTGACTGACACAAAGTAACACACAGCACAATAAGATTTGTTGTAACAAACTGTACTACCGTATATACTCGGCTATAAGTCGAGAAATTTAGGACTGACTCAAAGTATAAAAGTGGGGGGGTCGCCTTATACTCGAGTCAGTCCTAAATGTCCCACTTATAGCAGGGTGGGGGGAGGGCATCGCTCTCTCTCTCCCCCTCTGATGTAGGCATCATGCTGTAACTTTCCCACCTTCCCTTCTTCCCCCGCATCTCCGTGCAAATGTGGGCTGCCTCTCTCTCCCCCTCTGTGTAATTAATGTTAGGTGCCCTCGCAGCTGAAGCCGACACTTAAGTTTTATTGCCAGCACGGAATCCTCCCTTCATGCCTCTCTCTGTCCAATAGTACAGCGTGACTCTCGATGTCACATGACAAATGAAGTCACATGACATCGGGAACTGGAGCTGTACTAACGGACAGAGAGCGGCATGAAGGGAGGATTCCGTGCTGGCAATAAAACTTAAGTGTCGGCTTCAGCTGCGAGGGCACCTAACATTAATTACACAGAGGGGGAGAGAGAGGCAGCCCACATTTGCACGGAGATGCAGGGGAAGAAGGGAAGGTGGGAAAGTTACAGCATGAACGTATGCTGGCAATGGGAACTGTGTCACTTCTGCTGCAGTGATCACTGTGCATCACATCGCACAGAGGGGGGAGAAAGAGGATGGAAGCACATTGCGGGGAAGGGGACAGAAAGAGGCAGCCTTCCCAGCGCATAACATTACAGAGTTGTGCTGGGAGGGAGGGGGGATTTTCAGTGTGTTGCAGGTGATTTAGCACTGTGGGGAGGGATAGAGAGACGCTGGCTGCTGGGGCTCTGGGAAGGGTCTATTGTTTAAAGTGGACCTGATCTCAGATCTTTCTCTCTGCTCTAAAAGATATGCAATAGCATAATAACCTTTAAAAGAAAAACTGCTTTTGTGTGCAGATGCATTGGAGAATTTGTATCAGCTGTAGTGTGTCTACTTCCTGTTTTCATGGAAGCAGGCATATTGTTAACATCCTGTGCTCTCAAATGAGCTTATCTGCCTTGTCAGGTGACACGGGAGAGATCAAATTACAGCTTGTGATTAGACACAGATGAGGGGGGATTAGACAGGCTAAACTCTTAATACATACAGGGTGCATTTCTCTAGGTTTTCTTTATGTCCTGTGCAAGGCTTCAAGTCTACTGTGCAGCCATTAACTTTGCTAGATAGACTTGTACTTGAGTAATTATATAATTCCAGCTTAAGATGGTCAAATATTGGGGTCGACTTATACACGAGGTCGACTTGTATCCGAGTATATACTGTAATCAATAATCAGTAAGAGAGAAAAATGTGAGGTACAGTGTGTAAATGAACTTTGACACGGGTGGCACTGTGTGGGGGTCAGTGACAATTACACACTTATGCAGTGACAGTGGGCTAGAATGGTGATTCAGTCAGCCATACACTACACTGCATAACTGTATACAGGTGTTCTGCTCCTACAACACACACCACAATGCTAAATAATCAACACAGCACACGGCAGGGTCAATGTCAGAAAAAAATGACTTATGTGATCAGGATGAGTCCTCAAAAAGACTCTTGGCAGTGTCCCTAGCTGGTGCACTACAAGTAGCACAGCAGCTATGAAATAAGGAGCAACTACACAGCAGCACAATATACAGCTTATGTAGTCAGATGTCAAGTGCTGTGTAATAACAGCGCAGGCGATTTGGTTGCAGCCGGCGCCACCACAGACCGTAATAGGAATAACGGCTATAGCGGCGCTCACTGAGTAACTTTGGTGCTGTCAGAAGACGGAGCTGAAGTTATGTTTAAAACACTGTAATTCGGCCTCCAGCAATACCTGGAAGTCAAATTACATCATTCTCCACCATCCACGTGGACCTGGAGGGAGAATAGTATTTAACGCCGCCGGGAGTTGTGCAGCAGCAGCATAAGCCATATACTGGCTGTATCCTGCACCAAGTCTCCCGGCTGCGATTTTATACATATGCGTCAGATCATCAGATGTATCCTGAAAAGGACTTTTGGAGGTCCCTAGCTGGTGCACCAGGAGCATATTTGGAATACAGTCTCTCTAACACTGTCCCTTTATCAGCAGCAGCTCCTCTCCCTACACTGACTACCGCAGACTGTAAAATGGCCTTTAATGGGGGGAGTGGCCCGGGTGGTGATCAGGACGGATTGGCCATCCTGTCCCATCTGACTTCAGAGTAAGTGTCAAAAAATGGCCCTACGGGAAAGTATAGGGTGGGTGCGAATGGCGCGTGCTCTTTGCCGCTAAGGCGAGCTGGCGAACAGCTGATACCCACTGGGAACTGCTTGCCAGGTGAAGCCATCACTATTGAATGGTGTGTGTGTAGCAGTGATCTGCCAGACCTGCCTGCATTACCTGATGTCTGTGCCTGTCTCTGCAGGATCCAGAACAGAAGCTGCACAGGGTGACTAGTCAAGCTGAGGAAACCTCCGTTTAATGCGCGTTTTTAACACGTTGGTTTTGTTGCATATTTTCAAAAACGCATAAAAAAATGAACATAATGAAAGTCAATGGTGACACAATGTATTGCATCTTGTATGCAATTTTCATGCGTTTTTGTAAAAAAACAACAACTATGTTTTCTGATGTATTTCTGCTTCCTTTTGACTTCCTAGTGATTTGCATAAAACCTTATCCATAGTCCAATCCCAAATTTTCTTTATGCATAACTTTATAATACCATTCAGAGTGATTTTTCAGAGTATTCTTTGTCTACTGTGCAAATATAAAATCAGACCAATGTGTCACCTTGCCAATCAAGAGTATCCCACAAGGCTTGGCTTTTAAAGCGGACCCTAACCAAACATTTTTTTAATTCAAAATATTTAGTTGCACCACTCTGACACATACCAAGATAATTTAACACTCCTTCAAGCCTATGAGCATTTCGGTGCATGCTTTCACCCTTCTCTGTTCATAACTAGGGTTATACAGGTGGCAGCCATTAGCAATGCCTCCTTTGCCGGACACCACCTACTCCACCAGTCTGCCGGATTCTGTCCCGGCAATATGAAAGGAAGGGAGAGGTTTCTCCAATAAATGTAAAATATTTTATATTTGTCATCATGCAGCTGAAAAAAGGCGGCTATTTATTATTATAATTTAGAAAATAGATTTTATTTCTGATATCTTGTATTTTTAATTTGGGTCCACTTTAAACTTGTGCATGTTATTGTCACAGGCAAAACTTTACTTGCAATATTCTGAGCTGCCACTAGAGGCCACCTGCACACCCTTTGAATAAATGAATAGATAAAGTAATACAGTATACTCTGAGTATTTCTAATTCTGCTGTAAGTTATCATTGGAACCTTTATTTGTGATGTCTCAAACCACACATCAATTATGCATGTATTTGTATTGCTGAATGTCCTGTTGGTACGGAGTTTTGAACGTCTCATGTAGCTATGTTCCACACGATTTGATTTGTACTATATACAGGGCTACAAAAGATGGTGGCCCCACGATCCCGACGTTAAAAGACCAATTGCTGGATTGTCAGCTGATAAAATCACAAAGTGTGTCAATTCTGTCTAATCTGCTACCGTTACCATTCAGGGATTAGCTGCAACCGAAGGCTTGAAACACGGTGAACAGACTGACGCTAAAGATTGGTCGCAATGCTGCTGACAATGTAATATGACAACCACATGGCAATCCCATATTACTAGGCCACAGTTTCCATGCAGGTCTCATGCACTAGAGACTTTTGGAGGCAAATCCACTGTGTGCACAGTAAACGGTTAAGATTGGTTAATGGTGCCCATACAGGTACAATCTTGATTGTTTGTGCAATCGGGAAGGAAAATGATCGACTTTACGTAATTCGGTTGAACTGATCGAGTACAGAACAGTCAGAGTAATCGATTTTGCTTGAAAATCGAGGTAATCGCTGCCACCATCCTCTGAGATTATAACAGGACAAAGGTATCCCAACGCTATAATATGTCAGCCAGCCTCTCACGTCCGATCTGCTCCAGTCACCGTTCGGGGAATAGTCACTTCCAAACGCTTGAAGACTGTGAGCAGTTTGAGGTTAAAGAAAGGTTACTGGGTAACCTACTGGGTTATATGGATATGATGCAATCTTGATTGTATGTACAATCAATAAACTAAAAATATCGATTTCACGCAGGAAATTCGGGTGCTAGCTATTCCTAGGAGGAAACAGTTATTTGCAAACATAGCTAGCCAATAAACGATTTATAAGAAAAGATAAACAATGCGGTAGTATGACTCTCTGGAGGACAGATTCTTTGTAGAAACAATCAGATGACCAGAACAGGGACAAGACTGAACTATAAAATCGTTAGCTTTATTCTAAAACTACATACACACAAATATACATAACCAACAGATAGTTATATTTGTCAGTCAGAACAGATTGGGTTGATAGAATGAGTAGAGATGAAAAGGAAACAGAATGTCTTATAATGCAGTTCAAAATACTGTTATTGGTAGTCCATGCGGCAATCGAAAGTCTTTGGAGAAAAGTCCAAGATTGCCACCTGGCCGCAGACCTTTGTGAAAAGCAGTTTGCCAGTGACCAGCTGGCTTGCCGGGATGGTATTCGACAAAGATGAAAGTACAGGATGCTGGGCTCAGTGAGCTATTGGGCTTGATTCACTACAAATAGCATGCCTTATCCGAGTTAACACGCCTTATCAGAGATAACACACTTTATCAAAGTTAACACGCCTTATCAGAGTAGCAAAGCAAGCGCTACATACTTATGCCTGCTAATTGGTAATGACAAGAGCACCACTCCTCCTGCCCTGAGCCCCTGCGGGCTCGTAGCACTCGCTATACTATTCTGATAAGGCGTGTTATCTCTGATAAGGCTTTTTAACTCGGATGAGGTGTGTTATCTCTGATAAGGGGTGGTAACTCGGATAAGGCATGCTATTTGTCTTAGTGAATCAACCCCATTGTGTTTTAACCATCACTCTAGTTAGGAGGGATTATGACACGTACAAGTTCAGCCTTGTGAAATTTGAATAGGGGCAGTTCCCCTTGCACAAAGAGAAATTTTGGCACAATTCCTGTTTTGCCCGTTCTCTCCATGCCCATAGGTCACACCAAGAAACAGAATGCATATCCACGTTCAGCATTATTTTATGAATCATTTGATATGAAAGATGACAGATTTGAACTTTCCAGTATTCAAGTGGTACTTTGAACCTCTCCTACTTCAGGCCTGGAAGTCCAATTGGTCTACAAACCTCTCAGAACCAGCGCCACGATGAATCCCACAACTGCAGATTTCATGGGCATAGGAACTTGCTATGCCATGAATTATGAATAAAATGTGAAGAAAATATGAATATTGGGAATTCCTGAGTCACAGTAGGTCAGCTGCTTCCAGGGGGACCTTGATAAGATCTGTCCCTTTTGCAGCTCTGGATGAAGGTGTCAAAGCTGGAGCCCGCTTGGCTTATTTCAGACTCAGTTTATGAGGTTTTGTCAGGCTAGGTGCACATATAGCAGAAGTGTTGCGCTAGTGTTGCGGAAAATGCTGCGTTTTTGCCACTAATGGAAGTCTATGGGCCGCAGGAAAAAACGGTTATAAAAACGCTAATGCGTTTTCAAACCTGTGTTTTTAAAAACGCTGGTTTTGTTGCATAATATTCATAAACGCATGAACGCATGAAAAACGCACATAATGAAAGTTAATGGAAACGCAATGGTATGCGTTTTTCAAAAATTGATTTATGATGTATTTCCACCTCTTATAGTCTTCCTAGTGATTTGCATAAAACACAAAAGAAAAACGCATGAAAAACGCATAATGCGAACCGCAAACGCATTAAAGCGCACACAAAACGCTTAAAAAACGCATCTACAGTAAAAAAAATGCTAACAAAAACGCAGCAAAAATGCAGGAAATGCACAAAACATAAAACATGACATAAAACGCAGCCTTTCCCACTATGTTATGTGTGCACCCAGCCTCAAGCTCATCTCTGATGGAGATAAACCTTCTAGGAACTCTTATGAAAAGGTTCTGTAATTAAAAACGATCAGTGATGGCTGGCAGAGCCAGGGAGAAGGGAGAAAAAGCTTAACCCCTGGATCACCTGCTCTTTTTTAAACAAAGCCTTTTTCCTGTCTGCTGTCACTTTTAATAGTAGCTACAGGGGAAATTTTATAAGGCTCTAACTACTTTATTTGGATGAATAAACAGTGTTTATTCGTCACACGGGGCCAGTGGAACAGGCTCGCCGGGCTGCAAAGGGTTGGACTGGACTTTGGACACCACTACACTCAGGCTAGATTCACAGTGGGACGTTGCTTTTTTGATGTGACGTTAAAGTCGCAACGCAAACTTACAACGCAATGCGCCAAAAAATTTGCAACACAGCGTTACCGTCACATACAGCAGATACAGTAGAGTATAGAGGCAATGAAAAGTATGCTTCCAAGTCATTACTGAGCAGTCTAACGCAGCTGATAACGTGTATAACGCACTTAACGTGCTGTGTTAGTCACCAACGCAACGTGTGCACTGTGAATGGGGCATTGATTTTTCTTTGCAGTGAGTTATTCTGCGACTTTAAAGGATACCCGAGGTGACGTGTGACATGATGAGATAGACATGGGTATGTATAGTGTCTAGCACACAAATAACTATGCTGTGTTCCTTTTTTTCTTTCTCTGTCTGAAAGAGTTAAATATCAGATATGTAAGTGGCTGACTCAGTCCTGACTCAGACAGGAAGTGACTACAGTGTGACCCTCACTGATAAGAAATTCCAACTATAAAACACTTTCCTAGCAGAAAATGGCTGCTGGGAGCAAGAAAGAGATAAAAAGGGTAATTTCTTATCAGTGAGAGTCACACTGTAGTCACTCACTTCCTGTCTGAGTCAGGACTGAGTCAGCTACTTACATACCTGATATTTAACTCTTTCAGGCAGAGAAAGAAAAAAAACACAGCATAGTTATTTGTGTGCTAGGCACTGTACATCCCCATGTCCAGTGTTCTCCCCAGGCTCTTTTAGCCGGGTGCTCCACCCGGCTAGTTTTGGTGAGCACCCGGCTGTCATCAGCTCAACTCCACCTCTGCTGTAAGCAGAAATGTGCAGAGAAGCACTGGCCCTGCATTCTTTCATCTCGCCCCACCCGGCTACTTTTTCATGCCACCCAGCTGAAAAAAAATTCTGGGGAGAACACTGCATGTCTATCTCATTATGTCACCTTGGGTATCCTTTAACGTCGCACTGGGAACTTAGCCTGAAACAAATAACTACCACAAAAAACAAAGTGCACGAACAACAATGCTCTAACACCACCTAGCAATTTTGTAGGAGGGCATTTTGACACCAGCAAGTAGTATTGTTCATTAAAGGCTAGTTTACAGTGCTCAGTTGCGTTACAGAATGATTCTGCATGCCAACTCACTGCCCATACAGTTCTATGAGCCTGTTTACAGTACTGCGCTGACTGAAACGGATCCTGTTATTCTAACTTGCTGCATGCTGGCTTTGTATTAAGGTCTATTTCCAGTCTCCATTGAAGCTCACACTCATTATAATGCATGCATTATGCAACTGACCCCTGTTAACCTAGCCTCAGGGCCCTTTCACACTGGCGCGGTGCGGCAAATTGCTGCACTGCTACCGCAGCCTAATAAAACCTTATGGGGAAGTTCACACTTCCCATGTTGCAGTACACTGCGCTGTAAGTGCTTAATCTAATGTTATCGCAGAACTACGTTACCGTGCGGGACCCGCGACGACCTTACAACGATCTGCGTTGGCCCAGAAGTCATGTTAGTCTATGGTGACGAGGGATGAAAAAAAAAATTGACCTTGCGGTGTGCATGCGTGTAAGCGTATTTTTACAATACGTTTCCGCATACCCGAAGCAGGAAGTGACCGCAAGAACTTCCTGCTTGTCCAGGGGGCTTTTAGCAATAATGCAGGGGCAGAAAAGAGGACGGGAGGAGCGACAGGCATCAGGACAGATAATAGTATATGCATGCTCCCACCGTTTCGCCAATACATAGCGTTTCCATAGCGTTTTCAAAGCGTTTTGCAGCTCATATGAAAACGTCCTTTTTACTTTTTCTTTAAAAATAAGTCAACAAGTCAGCTGTAAAAAAGCTGTAGTTGGCGGTTTCCATTGACTATCATTGAAACGCGAAAAGCCAACTTCGGCTGTAAACAGCTGTGAAAAAGCTCCTGGGGGCTTCAAAACGCAACGCCCAAAAAAGCTGCTTGGGTGTGAAAGGTAAAATGAAAGTCTATGGACTTTTATTTTACCTTGGCAAACGCAAACTATGGAAACTAGCCTCTAGTGTAAAAGAGCCCTTACTATTTTGACATCTGATATCCTTTAGGCTGCTTTCACAGTAAGAGGTTACAGGCGCACGTTAGTGCAGCCAGAAACGCAGCCCACCGCACAGCAATGAAAAGTCAATGGGCTGTTCACAGTGCCCACGTTGCGTTACATTGTAATGCAGCACGTCAAGTTAAAGTGCTGCGTGCTGTACGTTATAAGCGGCTAAGCTGCGTTAGACTGTTTGCACATGCTCAGTAGTGTTGGAGGAGGAGGTCTCCCCTTCTCCTCGGCCAGCCACATGGCTAATTAATATTCACTGCACGGTGTGACGTGCAGTGTTTACTTCCGGAGCGGCCGTTCTGTGCGGCGATTGGCTGGTGGGACCACGTGATGCCGCATGCGTCCAAGAGTACGCATAACTTTGGCATCTCAAGTCCAGAAAGTAGTAAGGGTAGTACTTTAATCAAAGAAATTGGCTCTAAGGTCGCAAAGAAAATAATAGCAGATAAATGGAAAGACTCGTCCCCGCCAAGTTTGGACGTCTGGATCAACAGAATGAATCAGTTATGTGGTGGCGAAGTGCATGGGGTAAATGATAAAACTAGCTATACACCTGACTTAGTCTGTTCGAAAGGGTTAAGATCCTATAACAACTTGTGGCAATTACTTATAAAAAAATATCTGGACAAAACATAATCTTCTGGCACATGTAGATTAGAGGGTAAGACAGGCATGGCTTAGATGGGGTAATGATAGGCACATGGTGGGTCGAGGTTCGCGTTAGACTGAGTGTGTGCATGTAATGAGTGCTGGATGAGGAAGATAATGGTATAAAAGAAGTATGATAGCCTACTGATGGTTGATTGAGTGGTTAGTAAGTGTTTAGAATGAGGAGGGGAGTAAGGGTATGGGAAGAAGTTAGAAATATGAACGTAGTTGTCAATACACGTTGCTATAATAAAATTTACTTATGCTCCTATCAAACTATGATGATGGCATTACCCAGTACTGGCCAACAGCCGTGGAAGGCTGAGACACCATTGGCTGACAAACTTCCCATACCAGGTATGCTTCTGAGTTTGAAAAAAAAAGAAAAAAAAAAAAAAAAAAGAGTACGCATAACGGCATCACGGACGCCAGAGTGAGCTGCACAACGCAGCTCAGTCTGACGTCCACATCCAACACCACCAGGCGTTGCGTTAGGGGCACGTTATGCGACCATAACGTCCCCTAAAACACAACGTCCTGGTGGGAAAGTAGCCTAAATATTAGATTGATGTTCTGCTAAGCATTTACTAAATACAGCTTCTAGGGCATCACTGTTGATTATAATTCACCTGATAATCCATTTTCTGATCTAATGCAAACCTTGATTGTATTTTATCCTGGTATTGGCGCCTCTGTTCGAACCTTCAGTTTGGTGGAGGGATGCAACCCCTATCTTTTCATATCTACAGAGAGCAACTTCTTAAAGGATACCTGAGGTGACGTGACGATGATGAGATAGACATGTGTATGTAGAGTGCCTAGCACACAATTAACTATGCTGTGTTTCTTTTTTTCTTTCTCTGCCTGAAAGAGTTAAACATCAGGTTTGTAAGTGGCAGTTCCTGTCTGAGGGCTGGTGCACACCAGAGTGGTTCTGGAGCGTTTTTAAAAATGCTAGCTGTTTGAAAACTGCTTGGGTAATGTATTTCAACAGGCTGGTGCACACCAGAGTGGTTTGTTTTTTCCACAAACGCAAACTCAAGGGCTGCAGCATTTTTTAGATTTCTGAGGCATTTCTGCCTCAATGTTAAAGTATAGGAAAGTGGAAAACCGCTCTGAAAACCGCTAGATCAGAGCGGTTTTCCATGCATTTTTGTTACAGAAGCTGTTCAGTAACAGCTTCACTGTAACAATTTATGAAATCTGCTACACAAAAAAAGCTCCAAAAAACAGTAGGAATGTTTAGAAAACCTCTCTAAACATGCCTAAAATCGCTTGGAATATCTGCTTCAAAAACCTCTAATGTTTTGCGGATCTGCTAGAGGTTTTTGGTGTGCACTGGCAGAACTGGGTCAGGCTACAGCGGGACCCTCACTCAGGGGCGTAACAATAGGCCCTGCAGCGCCTGCGCCCGCGGGGGGGCCCGGCCCCCCCCCTGGGGCCCGCTCGGGGCCGTTTTTTGGGGGCTGGAGGCGTGGCAGCATGAGGGGAAAGCCTTGCCCACAGTCGGCGGGGAGAGGGGAAGTTCCCCCCTCTCCCTCACCTCGGGGCTCTCCCCTCTGCGCCCCCCTCCAGCTAGTGAATGTGTGTGGGCAGCGAGCAGCAGCGGCGGCGGCGGGATACATACCTTCTTCCTTGCGTTCCATCGCCGCCTTCTCGCTCTAGTGGCTGACGTCACTTCCGCAGGGGGATTTTCAGGTGTCTGCTGCCCACATTACGATTTTCAGGTGTCTGCTGCCCATATTATGATTTTCTCGTGTCTGCTGCCCACATTACGATTTTCAGGTGTCTGGTGCCCACATTGTGATTTTCTGGTGTCTGCTGCCCACATTACGATTTTCTGGTGTCTGCTGCCCACATTGCGATTTTCAGGTGTCTGCTGCCCACATTACGATTTTCTGGTCACTGCTGCCCACATTACTATTTTCAGGTGTCTGCTGCCCACATTGCGATTTTCTGGTGTCTGCTGCCCACATTGCGATTTTCAGGTGTCTGCTGCCCACATTACGATTTTCAGGTGCCTGCTGCCCACATTACGATTTTCAGGTGTCTGCTGCCCACATTACGATTTTCAGGTGTCTGCTGCCCACATTACGATTTTCAGGTGTCTGCTGCCCACATTATGATTTTCTGGTGTCTGCTGCCCACATTACGATTTTCAGGTGTCTGCTGCCCACATTGCGATTTTCTGGTGTCTGCTGCCCACATTACGATTTTCTGGTGTATGCTGCCCACATTACGATTTTCTAGTGTATGCTGCCCACATTAGGATTTTCTGGTGACTGCTGCCCACATTGCGATTTTCTGGTGACTGTTGCCCACATTGCGATTTTCTGGTGACTGCTGCCCACGTTGCGATTTTCTGGTGACTGCTGCCCACATTAAGATTTTCTGGTGTGTGCTGCCCACATTATGATATTCTGGTGACTGACTGCTGCCCACATTAGGATTTTCTGGTCACTGCTGCCCACATTACGATATTCTGGTGACTGCTGCCCACATTAGGATTTTCTGGTGACTGATGCCCACATTGCGATTTTCTGGTGACTGCTGCCCACATGGCGATTTTCTGGTGACTGCTGCGCACATGGCGATTTTCTGGTGACTGCTGCCCACATTGCGATTTTCTGGTGAACGCCGCCCACATTACGATTGTCTGGTGAATGCTGTCCACGTTACAATTTTCTGGTGACTGCTGCTCACGTTACGATTTTCTGGTGACTGGTGCCCACATTACGATTTTCTGGTGAACTCTGCCCACATTATGATTTTCTGGTGAACTCTGCCCACATTATGATTTTCTGGTGAACGCTGCTCACATTACGATTGTCTGGTGAATGCTGTCCACGTTACAATTTTCTGGTGACTGGTGCCCACATTACGATTTTCTGGTGAACTCTGCCCACATTATGATTTTCTAAAGGCCCACAGTACGATTTTCTGGTGAACTCTGCCCACATTACGATTTTCTGGCCCACATTACGATTGTCTGGTAAAATGCTGCCCACTTTACAATTAATTTACAGTGAAACACTGCACCATTACGATTATTTGGCACCTATGGGGGGGGGAGGCCCCATCCAAATATTCGCAGGGGGGCCCAGTGATTTCTAGTTACGCCCCTGCCCTCACTGATAAGACATTTCAACTATAAAACACTTTCCTAGCAGAAAATGGCTTCTGAGAGCCGTAAAGAGATAAAAAAGGGTCAATAGTTCATAGATTTTAGCTCTGGCATACTTCAATGAATGTGCCATTGAGCAAAAACAATAAAACAGTAAAAACTTAAAAAGTAAATTTAACTATAAAATAAAACAGTGGAATATCTTAAAAGTCATTTTTAGGAGAAAGAGGATGGATACAATTGTTTATTTCATTAGTTTATTTTCACCCCGGGTGTCCTTTAACCTGTGTGGGATCAGGTCTAATCTCCCCACCTGCCTGTACAGTGGCAATAACTCATGATTGTGAGTATATATACTCATGTTTGTGAGTATATATACTTTGATCTATATATTTCACTCTTGCATCTTAACATACTACACTATTTTGGGCTCTTGTGTCCCTTTTTGAGTCTACTTCACATATGATTGCAAGCTATGCTGCTAAATTTGGGTCTATTTAGGGCAGGGGTCAGGAACCTTTTTGACTGAGAGAAGAAAAAGACACTGAGAGCCCAATATGGTGTAGTATATGCTCAGGACAATAGTGAATAATGTAATGTGAGAAGATTATACTCACAAACAAGGGTTACCGCTGAGGCAACCACTGTGAATGCAGGTGAGGAGATTAGACCTGTGCTCACTCAGGGTTAAGAAGTCGCTCTCCGTAGATAGAAGAAAGGTAGGGGTGAGTCCCCCTTCCACCAAGGGTGGACACTAAAATGACTTTGATGAACAGAGGCGCCAGCAGAATAAAAACAATAATTAAAAGTTTTAAAATATGCTGGGGAGGCAGTGGTGGACTTACCTCCGAAAGCAGACTAGACTACTTGTCTGACATAAATAAACACTTTATTAGTACCCCAATAGATGCAACGCGTTTCGCAGGACCAAGCCCGCTTCATCAGGCAATAAAACAGGGGACAAAACAGTAGCTCTCAGGTAGCACATATAGCGCCTCTGTCTGTCACAGAGGCGCTATATGTGCTACCTGAGAGCTACTGTTTTGTCCCCTGTTTTATTGCCTGATGAAGCGGGCTTGGTCCTGCGAAACGCGTTGCATCTATCGGGGTACTAATAAAGTGTTCATTTATGTCAGACAAGTAGTCTAGTCTGCTTTCGGAGGTAAGTCCACCACTGCCTCCCCAGCATATTTTAAAACTTTTAATTATTGTTTTTATTCTGCTGGCGCCTCTGTTCATCAAAGTCATTTTTGACTGAGAGAGCCATAAACGTGACATAATTTAAAATGTATTTCCGTGAGAGCCGTACAATATGTTTCAAACTGGGACAGTGTGCATGCGCAGCAGAGGGCACACATCCCAGTTACCATAGTGATGTGATGTGTATACAGTTGGGTCGCCGGGCAGCGGAAGTGTCAGACATGTCTTCAGCTTCTCTTGGGTTTCAGGAACATCAGCAATTTCCCCAAGAGCCAGACAGGAGAAATACCGACTAACAGCCTGTACAATTAGCCAGCTACTTGGAGGTTAATTCACTTTGTAGGACGTGATCCATGCATTTTGGTCAAGTGACAGGCAGCCTATTGGGTCAAGCAAAGTGCGGGGATCTCGTCCTACAAAGTCACTGGACCTGACAAGGTCCAGAGTGGGACAGTTGGAGCAGCTGGTTTGGGGAGAGCGCAAGTAAGTTAGTAGTGCATGCTACATCAGTAGAGTGCCTACTCTGAAAATTTGACTTGCGCTGCCACACTAAGCGGCGCTGCTTGAGAAGTGTAGCTTAGTGAACCAACCCCTACTGATTTGTATGTGAGCCAGATGCAGCCATCAAAAGAGCCACATCTAGCTCCCGAGCCATAGGTTCCCTACCCCTGATTGAGGGAGTAACTGACCTTCTACACACATATGCTGCATGGTATATGTTTTTTTTAAAGTGCAACTGAAGTGAGAGGGAAATGTTAGGTTCAGGGCCAGAGCTACCATAGGAAAAAATGGGCAATTGCCCCAGGGCCCCAGAGCCTGTAGGGGCCCCCAAGGTGTCCCTCTCCCATCTTAACTGTTGCTCCCCAGGGACTCTGCAGAGTGTTTGGCAGAGTAGCGTCTCATCTGTGCTGGCGGGCAGGTGAGACACTACACTGACATAGACACTGCAGTGGTCCTAGGGAGCACAGTTAAGTTTGGAGGTGATTGGGGGAGGGTCAGCAGCCAGCTCAGGGACCCAGGAGGGAAATTTGGCTGCAACAAAGGGCCCCTAATGATGCTTTTTAGTAGGGGGGCGTCTGTTGGGGGGGCCCCCGGATTTATTCTGCGCCGGGGCCCCACTGTTACTAGAACCGGCCCTGGTTAGGTTTCCATTCTTCATTTTAAGTGATACTAGTTGCTTGCAGTAGTGTCTGAATCACTGTCTAGGAGAACGCGTGGAGAAGCATGTGATTTGTTTGATCGACAGATAGATTTGCAAAGCTCTGATTTGCTGTGATCACATCCTGCTTTAGCACATGACTAGCAAATCAGAGACTTATCTATCACCTGACCAAACTGATCACATGCTTCTCCATGAGTTCTCCTAGACATGACCATTAGACTTCAGTCAGATGCAATTGATCTGCATGCTTGTTCAGGGTCTATGGCTAAAAGTTTTAGAGACGGAGGATCAGCAGGACAGCCAGGCAATCTGCATTGTTTAAATGTAAATAAATATGCCAGCCTCCATATACCTCTCACTTCAGGTGTGGTTTAAAGGACAACTGAAGTGAGAGGAAAGTCCAGAAGCATTGAATTCGCTCCTCAGTGGAAGTTGGAACAGATATTGGCTGTTCCTGTGGTAAGTGTAATGATTGGCTGTTCCCATGTCACCTGCCTGTGATCCCCTGTGGTCAGACTCAGTGTAATGATTGGTTGCTGCTGTCAGTGGCGCACGGAAGGGGTTGTTCTGGGTGTCTAGAACACCCCCCTGCACCGAGACCGGAAGTGGGGCTGCCGCATGGCCCGGCTGGCTGGGGAGAGAAGACAGAATAAAATGATGGAGGCGCCAGCCGCGCCAATAAGGGATGCGGGAGCCGGCTTTATTCCTCGCTCCCTCCCTCCCTCTGAATTCCCCTCACCTGCGGTGAATGTGTGCCCGGCTCCCCCATGAGTGTGTGCGCAGCGGAGCGGTAGGTCCTCTTACCGCAGATCAGGCGCATCGGCAACTGGAGTCTCATGCTTCCTGTTTACCATGATGTCACAGGAAGCATGAGACTCCAGTTGCTGGTGCGCCTGATCTGCGGTAAGAGGACCTACCGCTCCGCTGCGCACACACTCATGGGGGAGCCGGGCACACATTCACAGCAGGTGGGGGCATTCAGAGGGAGGGAGGGAGCGAGGAATAAAGCCGGCTCCCGCATCCCTTATTGGCGCGGCTGGCGCCTCCATCATTTTATTCTGTCTTCTCTCCCCCGGGCAATCTTCTCCCCACACAGGGGCACCTTCCTTCACCTATCTAACTTATACTGGGGGACATATACCTATCTAATCTATACTGGGGGCATATACCTATCTAACCTATACTGGGGGGCATATACCTATCTAACCTATACTGGGGGGCATATACCTATCTAACCTATACTGGGGGGCATATACCTATCTAACCTATACTGGGGGGCATATACCTATCTAACCTATACTGGGGGACATATACCTATCTAATCTATACTGGGGGGCATATACCTATCTAACCTATACTGGGGGACATATACCTATCTAATCTATACTGGGGGACATATACCTATCTAACCTATACTGGGGGGCATATACCTATCTAACCTATACTGGGGGGCAAAGCCCTATCTAACCTATACTGGGGGGCATATACCTATTTAACCTATACTGGGGGGCATAGTCCTATTTAACCTATACTGGGGGGCATATACCTATCTAACCTATACTGGAGGACATATACCTATCTAACCTATACTGGGCATATACCTATCTAACCTATACTGGGGGGCATATACCTATCTAACCTATACTGGGGGGCATATACCTATCTAACCTATACTGGGGGGCATATACCTATCTAACCTATACTGGGGGGCATATACCTATCTAATCTATCCTGGGGGGCATATACCTATCTAACCTATACTGGGGGGCATATACCTATCTAACCTATACTGGGGGGCATATCCCTATCAAACCTATACTGGGGGGCATATACCTATCTAACCTATACTGGGGGGCATATACCTATCTAACCTATACTGGGGGACATATACCTATCTAACCTATACTGGGGGGCATATACCTATCTAACCTATACTGGGGGGCATATACCTATCTAACCTATACTGGGGGGCATATACCTATCTAACCTATACTGGGGGGCATATACCTATCTAATCTATCCTGGGGGGCATATACCTATCTAACCTATACTGGGGGGCATATACCTATCTAACCTATACTGGGGGGCATATACCTATCTAACCTATACTGGGCATATACCTATCTAACCTATACTGGGGGGCATATACCTATCTAACCTATACTGGGAGCAACTATATGGGCTACCTATAATGGGGGGGGACCTATAGCTGGCTACCTATACTGCTACTTATACTGCGGGCACCTATACCTGTCTCCACGTTGGGGGCGCATTTTACGCCCTCACCCTGGGTGCAATTTAGCCTAGAAACTGCTAGTAGTGTTGTCCGGATCATGAACGATTCGGATCTTTGATCCGAATCTATTTTGTGAGTCGAATCATCCGAATCATCAAAATGAGTGATTCGGATCGCAAAAGGGGCGGGGCCAGGAGCGACACGCCCCCTCTCAGCGGGCAGCGGGGTCCTGGAAGCAGAGCAGAGATGGATCGCTCTGTTGGAGGGGACTCAGGGGAGCCAGCCTTGCAGGGACAGGTAGAGGGGACATGGGTGCCACTGCCAGATATGTGTAGAGCACACATACTGGCTATAATGTGCTGCTCATTACAGGCTGTCTGTTCCGTAGTTGTGCACAGTGAACACATTGGAAGCTTTTGGCTCAGCTCAGCACAGCTCAGTAACTTTGCAGGCACTGTGATTGCAGCGTAATATGATCCTCCTGCACTCGGCACAGCTGCACTTATCTTTGGGGAATACTTTCTTTCACTGTGCGACGTTTCCATTCAAGGTATACAGATGAACATGTAGGTGAAATATATATAAAGCATATGATTGCAGCATGTGGGTATTGTGTGCAAACATTTCTCTGCTCTCTGCTTCCCTTCTCTGTCCACTCCCTGCCCTCTGTGCATCTTCTCCCCTTCTCTATGTGTCCACCCCCCTCTCCTTCTCCTGCCCTGCTAGTCATTTCAACCCCCAAATGCTTCGGTAGTAAAATGATCCGAGATTCGGATCAAAGATCCGGATCTTTTCAATGATCCGATTCGAATCATCCGGATCATTGAAAAGATCCGAACTACCCATCTCTAACTGCTAGTATTTGGCTCCACCCACACCATATTTTGGCCACGCCCACACGCCACTTTCAGGAACCCCCCCTTGGAAATCCTGGATTTGCCCCTGGCTGTGTGTCCCCCTATGTGGTCAGTGTATCCTAACTCATCTCATCTCAAGGCTTGCTGTGATAGATATCTTTGTCTGTAACCCAGCTGACAGCCAGAATAACATTACTGTGATAAAGCCCTTCCCTCTATCAGTCTGAAACGCAATGCAATATCTGCAAGCTGCCACTATTCGTTGGAATCCAGGCCTCTCCCTAAAAACCTGCCGTCCAATCGTTGCTGTGACATACCTCTGCAGACATCTGTGATATACATCTGCAGACATGAGGGAGTTAACAGACAGGATTCTACAAGGCGAGACGTCCACGCCCTGCTTCCGGGGCCACTGAGATTTGCTTTCACTTTCCCTTCTGCCTCAGCAATGGCGACGTTCGTTGAAGTGAGTAAAGATGAACTCAGCTGCTCCATCTGTCTGAATATTTACACAGATCCTGTAAGTCTGGTTTGCGGACACAGCTACTGCTTTAAATGTATTGGTGACTATCTGGTAAATCAGGCTTCAACAACAGGACTCTATCGTTGTCCAAAGTGTAGACAGGGCCGGCCTTTGACCTGAGCGACCTGAGCGATCGCTCAGGGCGCCGGCTTCTAGGGGGGCGCTCCTGCCGCCTGTCTCGCTGCTGCCCGGCCTGGTCCGTCGCGCTCCGCCCCCTGGTGCCGCTGCTGGGGGAGATGGGGGCGAACAGGTCCATGCGGCTTCCGTGATGGAGAGGGAGCTGCGGGGAGGGCGGCCCGACCTCTTCCTCCCTTCCTCTCCTGGGCCGCCCTCCGTGCGCCCCCTCCGTGCGCCCCCTCCGATACACAGTGCAGAGTGCAGCAAGAAGCATTAAGTAGAGCAACTCACCTCCCTGGATCCGAGCGCCGTTCTCTTGCCGCTGGTCTCCTCCTGTACATAGCCGCTGATACACACTAAACTTCCTGTAAACAGGAAGTTTAGTGTGTATCAGCGGCTATGTACAGGAGAAGACCAGCGGCAAGAGAACGGCGCTCGGATCCAGGGAGGTGAGTTGCTCTACTTAATGCTTCTTGCTGCACTCTGCACTGTGTATCGGAGGGGGCGCACGAAGGGCGGCCCAGGAGAGGAAGGGAGGAAGAGGTCGGGCCGCCCTCCCCGCAGCTGCGGCTCTAGTATGAGGGGAGGGAGGGTACCTACCTAAGTAGCCTATACTGAGGGAACCTACCTATCTAGCCTATACTGGGGGTACCTACCTATCTAGCCTATACTGGGGGTACCTACCTTCCTAACCTATACTGGGGGTACCTACCTATCTAGCCTATACTGGGGGCAACTACCTATCTAGCCTATACTGGGGGCAACTACTTATCTAATCTATACTGGGGGCAGCTACCTATCTAAACTATACTGGGGGCACCTACCTATCTAACCCAAACTGGGGGTACCTACCTATCTAGCCTATACTGGGGGTACCTACCTATCTAACCTATACTGGGGGCAGCTACCTATCTAACCTATACTGGGGGCAGCTACCTATCTAACCTATACTGGGGGTCCCTACCTATCTAACCTATATTGGGGGCAGCTACCTATCTAGCCTATACTGGGGGCAGCTACCTATCTAACCTATACTGGGGGTACCTACCTATCTAGCCTATACTGGGGGCAGCTACCTATCTAACCTATACTGGGGACACCCACCTATCTAGCCTATACTGGGGGTACCTACCTATCTAGCCTATACTGGGGGTACCTACCTATCTAGCCTATACTGGTGGTACCTACCTATCTAACCTATACTGGGGGCAGCTACCTATCTAACCTATACTGGGTCAGTTACCTATCTAACCTATATAGCGGGTACCTACCTATCTTACCTATATTGCAGGTACCTACCTATCTAACCTATATTGCAGGTACCTACCTATCTAACCTATATTGCAGGTACCTACCTATCTAACCTATACACTGGGGGCAGCTACCTATCTAACCTGTACTGGGGGCACCTACCTATCTAACCTATATCTGGTACACATGCCTATCTAACCTATACTGGGGCAACTGCACTGGCTACCTATACTGGGGGCACCTACTTGGCTAACCTATACTGGGGGGATCAATAGCTGGCTACCTTTACTGGGTCACCTATGCCTGGCTACCTATACTGGGGGGACTTATAGCTATATGTCAGGAATCAGGATGGACGGAGGCGCGCTGAGCCCCACGCTGCTGCAGAGAAGCGCGCAGCACGTGTGCCACCAGCCCTGTGACAATGTCCTGAGTGACGAGACCTTCTCCTCTCCTGCTCCCAGAATCCTGGCACCTACACTGGCACTAAGTCTGCAGACTGCTCTGCAGACAGTAAGAAGAGAATACTGACCAGCAAAAAGTAAGGCTCCCCATCCCCAACCTCCCTACGCTAAAGGGGGAATATGCTTATGCTGCTAGATACACTAATTGGGGGGGGGGGGCACCAAAATCTGGTTACGCTCAGGGCGCTGTGAAACCTAAGGCCGGCCCTGAGTGTAGACATGAGTTTCAGGAACGACCTGCTTTGCATCAAAACATTGATCTGCGCAACATAGCTGACAAAGTCCGTGCCCAAGCAGCCCAGAAAGGGACCGGGGTGCCCTGTACTTACTGCGTTCACTCCCCCGTACCTGCTGTCAAGTCCTGCCTGAACTGTGAAGCTGCCCTGTGTGATAATCACCTGAGGGTTCACATCAAGTCACCAGAACATCTTTTAACTGGACCCACCACTTCCCCACAGAACCACAAATGCACCACCCACCAGAGGATATTGGAGTATTATTGCGCAGAGGACGCTTCCTGTATCTGTGTGCTCTGCAGGCTGGATGAACACCTTGGACACAAGGTGGAACTACTAACTGAGGCCTGTGAGAAAAAGCTTGAGATACTTAGTGAAACGGCTGAGATATTGAGGTTGCAGACAGAGGAGACGGAGAAGAGGTTACAGAAACTGCAAGAGCGCAAGGAAAGAACTCAAGAAACAGTAATTTCTGAAAATGAAAGATTTGCCACCTTGTTTACAGACATCAGGAAACAGCTGGAAGAACTTCAGGAGAGAGTCCAGTTGCAGATCTCAAGCCAAGCTGAGAAGATCTTGTCCTCAGTCTCTGATATGATCCAGCAACTGGACAGCAAGAAGAATGAGTTGTATGCCAAGATCATTTCCATCGACGAGATATGTAACATAACAAATCCTGTGACCTTCTTACAGCAACCCAACATAGATTGTGACAATAATGAAGGAAAAAGTGAGGACGATGTGGATGACCTGAATGGGGACCTGACCTCACAGACAATACTTAAGGAATTAACTGGTATATTAACTAAGACAGAGACGCTATGCACTGGAATACTAAATACGCAGATTGATCCAGAGACGTTATACACAGCAGAATCTGATATACAGCCTACCTCAGACATGTTACCTGCAGAATTTTCAGAGCCGTTGGTTGTCCAGGAGCCAGAGGCAGCCTGCAATGGAGTATCTGATACAGAGGCCATCCCAGAAAATGAAACAAGGATAACGTGTGGTCCGCAGACACTGTCAAATGCCCCAGCCACTTCATGTTTACAGCTAGATGAGAACACAGCAGGGAATAAAATATTGATATCAGAGGATCTGAAATCCATGTCCTCCACAAGAACAATCCACAACCGTCCAGAGATGTCACAGAGGTTTCAGCATAGCCAAGTGTTGAGCGTGGAATGGTTTACTTCAGGTGAGCATTGCTGGGACATTGAGAGCAGCCGTGATGGTGACTGGAGGGTGGGAGTGGCGTATGACCGCATAAAAACGGGAGATCACTCTTTTATTGGAAACAATAAGGAATCTTGGTGCCTGAGAAGATGTAGTAAAATATACTCAGTCCGACACGACAACAAAAGCCACATTTTAAATCACCAGCCCTCCAGCAACATAATCCGGGTATATCTAAATTATGAAGATGGGACGTTGGTCTTTTACGAGTTGGGTGACCAATTCCATCTTCTCTACACCTTCACCACCAAATTCACCAGGCCCCTCTATGCTGCTTTTCACGTGTCAGAAGATGAAGACAGGAGAGAGTGTAAATTGAAGATCCTGGCATAAAGAAGGAGTACAGCTGATATGCCTTTTCCTCCTCCATGCTTTGTCGCATATCACATCAGTCCTTTAACTCTGACCCCAACTCCTCAATTTATAGTACCTCCAACTCCATATCCTCAGTTTATGGTACCTCTGACTCCAACTCTTCAGTTTATGATAACTCCAACTCTTCAGTTTATGGTACCTCTGACTCCAAGTCCTTTGGATCAACTGAGGTATGTGAGGGTGCAGGACAGTGTTGTATCAATTATCTAGTTACATAGCTATTTGGGTTAAAAAAAAGACATACGTCCATCGAGTTCAACCAGAAAACAAAGTACAACATATCCCTGTTGATCCAGAGGAAGGTGAAAATCCCTTACAAGGCATGGTCCAAAAAGGGAAAAAATTCCTTCCAGACTTCAGATGGCAATCTGATAAAATCCCTGGATCAACACCACTGGGCATTACCTAGTAATTATAGCCATGGATGTCTTTCATCGCAAGGAAAGCATCTAAGCCTCCTTTAACCGCTTGCCGACCGCGTCACGCCAATGGGCGTGGCCGTGGCGGCAGCCCCAGGACCAGCTAACGCCGATTGGCGTAAAGTCCTGGGGCAGCAGTTTGCAGGAGATCGCGCGCAGGCTGCGCGCGCATCTCCTGCTTGGTGAGCGGAGCGGAGCCTTCAGTCTCCGAGCGATGATCGCCGTGTATTTACATGTACAGCACTGTGATCAGCAGCAGCGCTGTACTGGGGACAGCCGTGTTACACGGCTGTCTCCCTGGGGGACAAGAGAGCGATCGGCTCTCATAGGCAGAAGCCTATGACAGCCGATCACCGTCATTGGCCGGCTGGGGGGAGGGAGGGGATTTAGAAACAAAAATAAATAGAAAATGGCAAAAAATATTTAAAAAAAACCCCAAATAAATATTTACTAATAAATAAATAAACACGGGGGGGCGATCAGACCTCACCAACAGAGAGCTCTGTTGGTGGGGAGAAAAGTGGGCGGGAATCACTTGTGTGCAGAGTTGTACGGCCCTGCAGCTTAAAGCTGCAGTGGCCAATTAAGCACAAATTAGCCTGGTCACTAGGGGGGTTTAACAGCATGGTCCTCAAGAGGTTAAATGCAGATATAGAATTTGCCATAACTACGTCCTGTGGCAATGCATTCCATATCTTAATCACTCTTACTGTAAAGAACCCTTTCCTAAATAAATGGCTAAACCGTTTTTCCTCCATGCGCAGATCATGTCCTCTAGTCCTTTGAGAAGGCCTAGGGACAAAAAACTCACCCTCCAAGCTTTTATGCTGCCCTCTGATGTATTTATACATGTTAATTAGATCCCCTCTAAGGCGTCTTTTTTTTTTCTGGTTGATGGATGGGTGTCTTTTTTTCAATCAAACTATGTAACTACTCTATGGTGCCTCCAACTCTGATTCCTCTGATTCCTCTAATTTTATTATACTAGTGCATTTTCCATGTTGATTGAAAGGAAAATGCGTTGAGGCTGATTGGACCATACCTTGTAAGGGATATGTGAGGGAGCAGGCTGGTGTTGTACTTTTTTTTTTTTGGTTGAACTCAGTGGACGTATGTCTTTTTTCAACTCAAATAACTATGTAACTATGTAAGGATACCAGATACGTTCCATCGTTACCAAAGCTGAGCAATTCTGAATCTAAATGAAGGTGGTGTCTGCTTTTAGGAACAACCCAAAAAGCAACCTGGCAGGGTCCTCCTCTCCCTAGTGTATTCCACATGATTGCTCCTTCCTATGACCTCCTCATAGTTGTATTACTGGGCCTACCTAACCAGCCCAAAATCACATGATCATGTATCTTGTACCCTGTTCCCCTTGTATAGCTTTGTCCTATGTTGTATAACCTTGTTACATCTGTCATCCTTTGTGTCATTTTATGTATTTATTGTCTAGCGCTGCGTAATATGTTGGAATTTTATAAATACAAGAATTAATAACAATAGTAAGATGAGCTCCGTTGGGCATCTAAGGGAGGCACTGCCAACATGAATGATGGTAGTGCACAAATATGGGTCCATAATCTTTAGCTAAGCCTGTGTCATTGCAGCTTTTTTATTTCATTTGTAAAAACAAAATTAGAAACATTCATTAACTTTTAAAGATAACCCGAGGCGAATCTCAAGTTTAGGAACTAATACTTAAAGAGCAACTATCAAAGAAACTTTTTTTTCTTTTTCTGTAAACCCCACTTACCTATAGAGCTTTTAACCAGCAAAGCTAAAATGCCTTTCAGAGGTCTCCCAGCACAGCCTGTGTGGGAAAAAAAGCCATGTTTACCAGCTGTTTGTAACAATTTTGTGTCGGCATCAGGGAGTGGGGGAGGCAGAGCTGAACTGTAACCTGGCTGTAAACTGTTTACTTTACACTGCGTGGCAGAGACACACGGACAGAAACACAAAGCTTCAGCTGGTGATTATTTACACATATTTGAAGCTATATTTCTGCTTTCTATCATTCTGAACAGATTTTAGTCACAGTATTAGAGCCAGTGTTCTGGATTGTTTCTGTATGCTGGATGTGCTGGACACAGTCCTCCATAGCAATGCCCACAGTGAGAACTGTTCTCTGTAAATGTCATTTTCTTGTTATAAATGAATTTTTCGCAATTTTGGGGGGAAATTGGTCATTCCGTTCTGTTTGGTCGGAACGGGGAATTGCTTTTATCAATCTGGCGGAATTCCGAAATTGCCTGTGAAATTCTGCCGGTATCCGTTGATGGTTTTAAGCTGAAAATACAGTTCAATGGCATCAAGTGAGTGAGAGAAAGAGAGAGAGAGCTCATTTTTCTCTTGGGTATATCACAATGGTACATGCTAAGCTGGCTTCAGCATGTAGCATTGTAGCGTGTAGTGTCGGTGGTATAATGGTGAGGATAGCTGCCTTCCAAGCGGTAGGCCTGGGTTCAATTCCTGGCCAATGTATGTGAGCTGGCTTTTGACATGCTACAATTCCCTAAGTAAGCTCATTTTTCTCTTGGGTATATCACAATGGTACATGCTAGGCTGGCTTCAGCATGTAGCATTGTAGTGTGTAGTGGGGAAATTCTGGCGAGCAGAAAATCTTATTTTTAGGCAGAAATCCGTTTGGTGGCAAAAAAAATTTGCATTCCGCGGAATTCCATATTTTTCAGCGGAAAATCCGCCATAGGGCTATAGCAATTCCGTTCCAACGCAACGGAACCGGAATCACCAAATTCCGTCCGGAATCGCGGAAATCTTAATTCCGCGGAATCCAGTGACCATCCCTACTGCTGATCCTGCTCCTCTAATACTTTTAGCCATAGACCCTGAACAAGCATGCAGATCAGATGTTTCACTTAGGCCAGTGCACACCAAAAAGCGCTAGCGTAAAAGCAAACGCTTAGCACTGTTTGAAGTAATTTTTTTAAGGCGATTCTAGGAATGTGCTTAGTGATTTTCTAAGCATGCCTAGCGATTTCTGGAGCGTTTTGGTGTAGCGTTTAATTTTTTTTTGTTACAGTAAAGCTGGAACTGAACAGCTTCTGTAACAAAAACGCATGAAAAATCGCTTTGTTCTAGCGATTTTCCACTTTCCTATACTTAACATTGAGGGTGAATCGCCTTAAGAAATCAACAGAAATGCTGCAGGACCCGCGTTTGCGTTTGGGAAAAAATCACATCGCTCTGGTGTGCCCCATCCCATTCAAATACATTCACCAAGCGCTTTAATAAGAGCTCAGAAACGCTCTTGGTGTGCACTAGCCCTTAAATGACAACTAAAGTGAGTACAATACGGTGGTTTCCATATTTTATTTCCTTTTAAACCATACCATTTGCCTGGCAGTCCAGCTGATCTGTTTGGCTACAATAGTGTCTGGATCACACCAGAAACAAGCATGCTTGTAAGATCTGACAATATTGTCAGAAACACCTGATCTGCTGCATGCTTGTTCAGGGCCTGTGGCTTAGGCCCCGTTTCCACTATCGCGAATCCGCATGCGTCTTGCGTATGCGGATTCGCATAGACAATATAAGTGGATGGGCCTGTTTCCACTTATGCGTCTGCGGGAGCGTTTTATTGTGCAGAGAAAATCTGCACGGAACACCCTGCAGAATTCGCCTGCATGTGGAATGCAGGCGAATCGCACACAATGTATTTAATAGGGAAATCGCATGCGTTTTTCCCATGCGTTTTTTGCCGCAAATTCGCATAGGTACCAATGTAAATTCACACAGGCAGTGACATGGTTAAAATCGCATATACCCTCACCTATGCGAATTCGTGGCAAAAAACGCATGCGGAATCGCATCTGCATGCGATTTCATCAGCGGTGGAATCCAGGCGATTCCGCACCGCAATAGTGGAAACGAGCCCTAAGAGGATTATCAAGATAGCCAGACAATGTGCATTGTTTAAATATGGCAGTCTCCATATCCGTCTAACTTCAGTTGTCCTTTAAAGTGAATCCGAGGTACAAATAAACTGATAAGATAAACAATTTTATTTATCCTCCTGCTCCTAAAAAAAAAATACATTTTTTTTTTTAAAGAAACTCTATCCTATAAGTTCCTATACCTGTTCTAATGTGGTCTGCCTTACTGCAGCCTTTCCTAGTTGCACAGTGGCTGTATTATCTCTGTTATATAATCGAATCTTCTTTCCTTTGCCGGCTTTGTCGGCTGAAGCTGGAATGTGCTGCTCTGCTTGTGATAGGCAGAAGTTATACACACCCTCTCCAAGCCCCCTCCAGGCACAGATTGAGCTTCTCACAGCCTATCACATGCTGGTTAGCAGCCATGTTTTTGTTTGTAAACACTGCCTAAAACTGGCAATTACAAGCCAGGATTGCAGCAGGGAGTGGCAGAAACAGCTTTTTACTGTAAGAATTTTAGAGTACAGATTCTCTTTAAGCTAGCCCATGGTTTTATTTTATATTTGAACATTTTATAAAGTAAGTTGAATGTTTTGTTCCCTCTGCTCAGTGGCAGACTAATAAGGCTACGTTCACAGTGCTCCATTGCGTTTGCGTCATGACGGAAGTTTAACGGCGGACATCGCACAGCAATGAAAAGTCAATGCGACGTTCACAGTGCATGCGGTGCGATGCGCGTCAACGGGGTACGTAAAAATAATGCAAATTTATGCAAATTATGCGTTGACGTGTTCAATGTTAGTCTATGGTAACGCCTGCATGTTTGAATTTTTAACCATTGCACATGCGCACATCTGTTTTTAAAAAGGCGGGGCTTTGTACTCTCAAATGTGAGACAGAAACGTTGCACACCTATGATGCAATTTTCATTCTTATGCCTCCGTTACATTGCATGCCACCGCAACCACATTACTTACTACTTTGCGTTGCGATTTATCTGTGTAGTGTAGCAACGCAACGTCCGTTGGCACTGTGAACGTAGCCTAAAGTGTCCCAGAGTTCGAAAAAGGTCCCCTGCCCTCAGAAGTTGTATTCTGCCAGGAAATTTTTATGGCTGTAATTAGCTTATCAGTAATGTTTACTATATTCCCCCACAAGGTACTGACTACACACTTCCATGCCTAAACATTCAGACAGCAAAATAAAGCTAGTAAAACAGCCTGGTTATTATGGTTTGTACTGTACACGTTTTTATCTCGTTATGTGATATGTCACCTTGGGTACACTTTAAGTTTGACTTGCATTTGCTGCATGCTTGTTTCAGGTGGGTGATTGAGACACTACTTTTGCCAGAGATCAGTAGAGCTGTCAGGCAACTGGTATTCTTTAAAAGGAAATCAATATAGCAGCCTCCATATCCTTCTCAGGTAATTTGTCCTTTAAAGAAAACCTGTAACATTAAAAAAAGATACTTACCTAAGTAGAGGTAAGCCTCTGGATGGTTCTGTGGCTTCCCTTGTCCTCCGTGACTCCACCGCTGACCCTCTTCTTGTTATGTCTGTGGCCCATGTGCCCTCCATGTATGAGCGCAGCTGTACTGCACATGGGTGAGTACGGCTGCACCTCCACAGCAGCAGGAAGCCATTCATCTATGGGCATCTTTCTGCTACTGCGCAAGGGTGGCCATACTTGCGCATGCGAAGTACAGCCACACTCATATACAGAGGGTAGCATATCCCACAAGCTCCTGTTGGATGTGCTCAGAGCGACCCTGCGCAAGAACAGTGAGCTTGTGGATGGATCAATACAGGTTCTCTTTAAACAAAAGGCAACAAATGAAAGCAATACTGATATATATATTTTTGTTTTCATTAAGAAGTTATAAGGTAACAGCATTAGGCGTCTTTTCCACAGGCAAGTAAACTGTGTGTTCAGCAAGCAGTCACCAGGCAGCAGTGAGCAGTCACCAGGCAGCAGTGAGCAGTCACCAGGCAGCAGTTACCAGGCAGCAGTGAGCAGTCACCAGGCAGCAGTGTGCAGTTACTAGGCAGCCGTGAGCAGTTGTGAGAGGCATTTCACTGCCTATCAACTGTCCGTGGAAAAGAGGCCTAATATAAAACAAACAAGAAAATGCAAGGATTGGTCAAGGCTAGGGAGGCTCAATAAGATGTAAATAATTCAGTTGATGTTCATTTTTTGGGTAATTGTATGCAAATATTGCAGCTTAAAATGTTCCAGTGAATTGATCTTCTGCAATATTTGATTATTTCCATGTATAATAAATCAAATAAATGCTTTTTTTTCATGAGCCAAGGCAGTTTTAAACTTTTTTTTCAGCAAAAAATGAAAACACTTTTTGAAATGTACTTTAGCCTGGATTAAAATTATGCATGAATGTGACTGTTACCGTACCTGTGAAATGAGATATTATTTATAACATTTTACATTTTTTTTCATTACAGTATAAATGTATCAGGAGTTGGTACGCCTGGTACACACATCCAATTTAGATTGGCCACTTTTTACCACCTCCATGTAGTATGAGAGCTTACCTACATAATGTGCTCATAGTATTCAAAATCTGTTGCCTCATACTACACGGAGGTGATAAAATTGGTCAGTGATTGACCAATCAAAATTGCATGTGCGAATGCACCCTAATGCCTGGTTCACATTTCCAATTTTACTTGGCCGATGTCTAAAGCCTGGTACACACTTTCAATTATAATTGGCCAATCATTGACCAATGTTATGAACTCCATGTTGTAAGAGGGTTTACCTACACAATCCACTGGCGCACCGAAGGGGGTAAACCGGGTGTCTGAAACCCCCCCCCCCCCCCCCCGTGACCAGAAGGATATGTGTGCGGCGAATTGGGGGGCCTCGGTTGCTGCTGGCGGCGGGTGTAAGGCAGAGCTGCGGGGAGAGAACACTTTACACTTACGGTGCCTGGATCCTGCGCGGCTTCCATGTACTTCCTGTCCCGGCGTCTGTCGCTATGGTAACAGCGCCCCCTGTGATGACATACCGCATGTCATCACAGGGGGAGCTCTTACCAATGCGACGCACGCTGGGACAAGCAGAAGATAGAAGCTGCGTGCAGGATGAAGGCAGGTAAGTGGAGACTCCTCTCTCCCCGCTCCCCCCCTCCCCCGCCTACCTATCTAACCTATACTGGGGCATATACCTATCTAACCTATACTGGGGAATATACCTATCTAAGATATACTGAGGGGCATATACCTATCTAACCTATACTGGGGCATATACCTATCTAAGCTATACTGGGGGCCATATACCTATCTAATCTATACTGGGGGCCATATACCTATCTAATCTATACTGGGGGGCATATACCTATCTAATCTATACTGGGGGGCATATACCTATCTAATCTATACTGGGGGGCATATACCTATCTAATCTATACTGGGGGGGCATATACCTATCTAACCTATACTGGGGCATATACCTATCTAATCTATACTGGGGGCCATATACCTATCTAATCTATACTGGGGGGCATATACCTATCTAACCTATACTGAGGCATATACCTATCTAACCTATACTGGAGGCATATACCTATCTAACCTATACTGGGGCATATACCTATCTAACCTATACTGGGGGGCATATACCTATCTAATCTATACTGGGGGGCATATACCTATCTAATCTATACTGGGGGGCATATACCTATCTAACCTATACAGGGGGACATATACCTATCTAATCTATACTGGGGCATATAGCTAGCTAATCTATACTGGGGCATATACCTATCTAACCTATATTGGGGGGCATATACCTATCTAACCTATACTGGGGGACATATACCTATCTAATCTATACTGGGGGACATATACCTATCTAATCTATACTGGGGGTATATACCTATCTAATCTATACTGGGGGACATATACCTATCTAATCTATACTGGGGGTATATACCTATCTAACCTATACTGGGAGCCATATACCTATCTAACCTATACTGGAGCCATATACCTATCTAACCTATACTGGAGCCATATACCTATCTAACCTATACTGGAGCCATATACCTATCTAACCTATACTGGAGCCATATACCTATCTAACCTATACTGGAGCCATATACCTATCTAACCTATACTGGAGCCATATACCTATCTAACCTATACTGGAGCCATATACCTATCTAACCTATACTGAGGCATATGCCTAGCTAATCTATACTGGGGCATATACCTATCTAACCTATGCTGGAGCCATATACCTATCTAACCTATACTGGGGGGCATATACCTATCTAACCTATACTGGGGGGCATATACCTATCTAACCTATACTGGGGGCAACTATATGGGTTACCTATACTTGGCTGGCTACCTATACCTGTCTCCACATTGGGGCCCTGGGTGCAATTTAGCCTAGAAACTGCTAGTATTTGGCTCCACGCACATCATGTTTTGACCACGCCCACATGCCGCTTTCAGGAATACCCCCCGCCCCCCCCCCCCCCCTTGAAAATCCTGGATTTGCCTCTGCAATCTGCTCATAGTATTCAATATCTGTTGACCCTAAGGCTACTTGCACACAAGACGTTGCGTTTTAGGGGACGTTATGGTCGCATAACGTGCCCCTAATGCAACGTATGGTGGTCTTGAAGTTGGACGTCAGATTGAGCTGCGTTATGCAGCTCTCAAAGCAGCCGCTCCAGGTTAGTGATAGGAAGTCCGGATCTTTTTAAGGATTCGGATCATTGAATCGGATCATTGAAAAGATCCGGATCTTTGAACCGAATCATTTGAATCATTTTACTAGGGAAGCAGACTGCGTGAAATGACTAGCAGGACTGGACTTTCCCTGCACTGTACATTCTGTATGTTCCTGTTTCTTCCAGACAGACATCCACTGTGAACCGAATCTTTCATTGTGATGATTCGGATGATTCGGCTCACAAAAAAGATCCGGATCAAATGAACGATTCGTTCATGATCCAGACAACACTACAGTCCTACCACAAGTCTGCAGTGCAGTGAATATTAATTAGCCATGTGACTGGCTGCGGAGGAGGAGGGGAGACCTCCTCCTCCAACATTACTGAGCATGGGCAAGCAGTCTAACGCTGCTTAGCCCAGTATAACGTACAGCATGCAGCACTTTGTTTAAACGTGCTGCGTTACTATGTAACACAACGTGGGCACTGTGAACAGCACATTGATTTTACAGTGCTGTGAGTTAGGCTGCGTTACTGGCTGCTGTAACGTCGGACTTTAACGTCCCACTGTGAAACCAGCCTTATACTACATGGAGGTGGTAAAATTGGTCAATGATTGGCCGATCATAATTGAAAGTGTGTACCAGGCTTTACAATTTTTTTCCATAACCTTTATATAGGATTCCAAAGACCCATAAATCTTAAGCTAAGTACACACATCAGATAAAAGTCTTTGGAAAATGAAAGATCACAGACCACAGACCAATTTTACCACCTTCCATGTAGTATGAGGGCATACCTACACAGTCGACGTAGGTGGCGACAGGCGGCACGACGTCATTGGGAGTCCCGATTCACCCCTCAGCGCTGCCTGGCACTGATTGGCCAGGCAGCGCACGGGGTCTGAAGGGGGGGGGGGTGGCGTGACGAGCGGCAGCTAATTGGCGCGGAGCGGCGGCGATCAGAGTGCACACGCAGCTAGCAAAGTGCTAGCTGCGTGTTGCAAAAAAAAAATTATGCAAATCGGCCCTGCAGGGCCTGAGAAATCCTCCTGCGTGGCATAGCCCGTGCTCAGCACGAGCTTACTGCCAGGGAGGTTAAAGGACAACTGAAGTGAGAAGAATATGGTGGCTGCCATATTTATTTCCTTTTAAACAATACCAGTTGCCTGGCAGCCCTGCTGATCTATTTGGCTGCAGTAGTGATTGAATTACACCGGAAACAAGCATGCAGCTAATCTTGTCAGATCCGATAATAATGTCAAACACCAGATCTGCATATACTTATTCAGGGGCTATGGCTAATGCTGCATACACACTTGAGATAAAAGTCTTTGGAAAAGGCAAGATCACAGACCAATTTTACCCCCTTCCATGTAGTATGAGAGCCATACCTTCACAGTCTTTTCTATGGAGCTGAACTCCCCATCAGATAAAATCTTTGCAAGATGCTGCACACAAAGATGCCCGTACACACTCAAGAGATCATTATCTGCAAAAGATCTCTTCCTGCAATAGATCCATTCCTGCAAAATGCATTCATAGTCTATGAGATCTGCAGATCCTCATACACACCTTGTTTAACAGACTTCATCTGCATATCTGGCAATCATCTGCAGATCTGAAAATCCATCCTGGTGGATCTGATCTGCAGATGATCTGCAGATGATTGCCTGTTAAACAAGGTGTGTATGGTGATCTGCAGATCTCATAGACTATAAATGCATTTTGCAGGAATGGATCTATTGCAGGAAGAGATCTTTTGCAGATAATAATCTTTTGAATGTGTACGGGCATCTCTGTGTGCAGCATCTTGCAAAGATTTTATCTGATGGGGAGTTCAGCTCCATAGAAAAGACTGTGAAGGTATGGCTCTCATACTACATGGAATGGGGTAAAATTTGTCTGTGATCTTGCCTTTTCCAGAGACTTTTATCTCAAGTGTGTATGCAGCATAAAGTATCAGAGGCAGAGGTTCAGCAGGCCTGGTTTTGTTTAAAAGGAAATAAATAGGGCAGCCTCCAGATCCCTCTTGTTACAGTTGTCCTCTTTGCAAACTGAGGAATTTATCTGTCGCATAGGTTTGTCAGGTAGGTTTGAAAGACTGATACTGCAGACTATGAATGCATTTTGCAGGAAATGATCTTTGGCATGTGTACAGAGATTAGTCTTTCAAACCTCCCTGACAAACCTATGTGACAGATACATTTATATTTATATTTCAATTTTATAGTTGCCATAAATACCTCACAATCCTTGCAAGGTCCCTTGTAATGAATGTATTTGGATAATATTTATATTTGCAAAGAAATATCTCTAACGCCTTCTAAATGTATCTTCTAACACTGTCAGTCAATAGAGATGGCCCGAACTTCCGGGGTTCGCGATCGCGGAAAACCGCAGACTTTTCTGGAAGTTCGATTAGCCCCCATAGTGCATCATGAGGGTCAACTTTGACCCTCTACATCACAGTCAGCAGGCACATTGTAGCCAATCAGGCTACACTCCCTCCTGGAGCCCCACCCCCCCTTATAAAAGGCAGGCCGCGTCACCCATTTCATTCACTGGTGTGCCTGCAGTAATTAGAGAAGTAATTAGGGAAAGCTTAGTTAGGCTCTTGTAGGCTTGTTAGCTTGTTCCTTGCTGATTCTTAGGCCTCTTTTCCACGAACTGTTGAGCTGTGTGCTCAGCAAGCAGTTACTAGGCAGAAGTAAGCAGTTATCATGCAGCAATAAGCAGTTACTAGGCAGCAGTGAGCAGTTGAGAGAGTTTGAGAGGCATTTCAGCTCTTTTTAGAGCTAATCTTGTTCTTGTGATCTATTTTTGTGTGTGTCCCACAGACACTTGTGTTGCATAGACAGCTTTGGTAATTCGTGCTGTGCCATTGCCAGGCCCAGCATATTCAGTGACTACCTGTGTTTGACAGGTGCTCATTGTAATACCCATCACTGCATATACCTACCTGTTGTTCACTTCAGTCAGTGCACCCACCTACCTACGTGAGTGCACACAGTTTCACTGTGCCTGTCCGATACCTGTCTGTGTGTGACAGGTGCACATTTGTAATACCAGTCATTGCATAATTGTTCACACTACCTGTGTGTCTGCACGCTGTGTAATATACCACTCCGAGCATACCTGTTAAAGGTATGCACTGACTTGACTAATACAATGTGCAGTCACACAGGTGCAGTGAAAGGTATGCAGTGACTGGTATTACAATACAATGTGCAGCTGTCACACAGGTGCACTGTATTAGTCAAGTCAGTGCATACCTTTCACTTCATCCCCCCCCCCATATGGAGAAAACAGGGAGAGGCAGGGGCAGACCCAGAGGAAGGCCACCAGGCATTTCTTTTTCGAGGTCGTGCTGACGTAATTTTGTGCGGCCCTGGCACAAAGTACAGTTGCTCAGAAGGAGGCACGTCCCATAAACTCCCAAGATTGTCAGGACGTGGTTGACTATTTAACACAGACCACAGCCACCAGCGCTACTACTAGCACCACTTCCGCTACATTTGACATTTTGCAGGAGTTATTTGGTGGGGAAATCACTGATGCACAGCCATTCTTGTTGCAACAAGATGAAGGCGCTAAGCAAGTTACACCACCTCATATGTCTGAGTTAGGCGAAACTATGGACGTAAGGTGTGAGGAGGAGGATGATGAAGTACCTGCTGTTGGTGCAGTTTATGAGGTGTCTGAGGCAAGCGAAGCTGGGGAGGATGATTATGAAGATTATGATGATACGGATGCCACGGGGGATCCTAAGAGACAGGATGACCAGGGCGACAGTTAGAGGGGGAATCAGAGAGGAGTAAGAGGAGACGAGTTCCTGAAAGAAGCAGGGGGAGCTCGTCATCAGAAACAGCTGGTGGCAGTGTCTGTCGCCATGTATCGCCACCTATGGACAGCCAGCCAACATGCCCTTCAATGTCAGCTGCTGAAACCACCATAGTGCCCACACCCCAGGGTGGCTCAGCGGTGTGGAAATTTATTAGTGTGTATGCCAAAGATCAGAGCACTGCCATCTGTACTCTCTGCCACCAAAAATTGAGCAGTGGAAAGGCCAACACCCACGTAGGGACAACTGCCTTACGAAGGCACCTGCAGAAAAAGCACAAACTGCAATGGGAAGAGCACCTGAGGAAAAGCAGCACACAAAAGCAAAGCCACCCTCCTTCTCCTCTTCCTCCTTCAGGTGCATCATCTTCAGCCTCTTTCTCCCTTGCACCTACACAATCACAGACTCCCTCCTCCACTGCGCCTCTCACCTTGAGCGGTTCCTGCTCCTCTGCCCACAGCAGCAGCCAGGTGTCCGTGAGAGAAATCTTTGAGCGGAAGAAGCCAATGTCTGCCAGTCACCCCCTTGCCTGACGTCTGACAGCTGGCTTGACGGCAGTGGTGCTCAGCAGAGCTCGAATATTCGAGTAGCTCGAATATTCGAGCTCTTTTTCAGCTATTCGAGCTCGGTATTCGAGCTCCGAATAGCTGCAGCTATTCGAATGGGCTATTCGAGTAAACGCGAATAGCCCATTCACTATTCGAGCAAACGGCGCTATTCGAGCTCGAATACCGAGCTCGAATAGCGTCATAGCCCAGATTGATGTCCTTAGAGCCAATCAGAGGGCTCCCAGGCCCTCTGATGGCAGCCAATCACAGAGGGGGACCCTGGCCAGCCCCTACCCTATAAATAGCGGCCGCCATGTTCCGTTTCTCCGTCCTTGCCTGAGACTTGCATAGAGAGAGAGTTGCTCCTTTGTGCTTTGGCTTAGCAAGAGCTCTATTGTGGTCATTTACCTAGCGTTTTTGCTCACATACACCTCCTATACACACCTATATTGTTGTTCGTTAGATAGACATTGTATTTTAGTTAGTAGCTTTTGTGTTACATAGAGACAGGCCAGCTGCTGCTGCAGGCTTACAGCTTTAGGCCTCAGGGCCTGCCTGTGTGGGCAGCTGTCCTCCTGTCCTCTGTTAGTTTATTTCTCATTAGTATTAGACAGTATTAGACAGTATTAGATAGTATTAGACAGTATTTCTGCTGTCCTTTACTACTTAGTGATTGTATTTTGTATTGTAGTTATATACTGTAACTGTACTAGGACACTCACTGACTGTCACTGTTCATAGGCTAGCTCCTGCGTGTGCTTGCACTCACTGTCTGTGTACACACACTCTATTTCCTTCTGAATAGTTATATACTGTAACTGTACTAGGACACTCACTGTCACTGTTCATAGGCTACTAGCTCCTGCGTGTGTGTGTGTGCACTCACTGTCTGTGTACTGTACACACACTCTATTTCCTTCTGAATAGTTATATACTGTAACTGTACTAGGACACTCACTGACTGTCACTGTTCATAGGCTAGCTCCTGCGTGTGCTTGCACTCACTCACTGTCTGTGTACTGTACACACAAACTATTTCCTTCTGAATAGTTATATACTGTAACTGTACTAGGACACTCACTGACTGTCACTGTTCATAGGCTACTAGCTCCTGCGTGTGCGTGCACTCACTGTCTGTGTACTGTACACACACTCTATTTCCTTCTGAATAGTTATATACTGTAACTGTACTAGGACACTCACTGACTGTCACTGTTCATAGGCTAGCTCCTGCGTGTGCGTGCACTCACTCACTGTCTGTGTACTGTACACACACTCTATTTCCTTCTGAATAGTTATATACTGTAACTGTACTAGGACACTCACTGACTGTCACTGTTCATAGGCTAGCTCCTGCGTGTGCGTGCACTCACTCACTGTCTGTGTACTGTACACACACTCTATTTCCTTCTGAATAGTTATATACTGTAACTGTACTAGGACACTCACTGACTGTCACTGTTCATAGGCTAGCTCCTGCGTGTGCGTGCACTCACTGTCTGTGTACTGTACACACACTCTATTTCCTTCTGAATAGTTATATACTGTAACTGTACTAGGACACTCACTGTCACTGTTCATAGGCTACTAGCTCCTGCGTGTGTGTGTGCACTCACTGTCTGTGTACTATACACACACTCTATTTCCTTCTGATTACTGATTGATTATTGTAAATTCTACTTCCTGACAGTTACTACTTACTTACTGTAGTAGGGACACTCACTCAGTCACTGTTCATAGGCCAGCTCCTGCGCGTGTTTGCGCGTGCGTGCACTCACTGTCTGTAGTGTACACACACTTATTTCCTTGTGATTACTACTGATTATTGTAACTGCTAGTTGTACTTCCTGACTGTTACTACTTACTTACTGTACTAGGGAGTCGGGACACTCACTCAGTCACCTCACCCACCAACCCACTCCATTAAAGTACCCCACTTTTCACCCGCCCTTTTCAAAAACTTTTGTGTTTACGCCCAAAACATCGAAGATGTCTGGAAGTGGCAGCCAGCGCGGTTTGGGCAAGGGGAAGGGCAGCAAGGGAATCAGGAGGAGAGGGAGCAGCATTGTGGCAAGCCGCGGCTGCGCCACCATGCACAGTTCCGCAGCAGCGTCAGTGGCTAACATTCCTCCCATAGCCACTGGCCGTGGACGCCTTGGGCGCCGCCCAGCAGGAGCATCTGCAACTCACGCTGCAGAGACACAGCAGCAGCAGCAGCGTGTAGCACCTGCTCCGATTTTCCTCCAGCCGGGTCGGAAACGTCCCCTTGAGGAAAAGGATGCAGACACTGTGGTGCAACTGATGACGGAGGATGAGCAGCCCGCCATCAGCTCTGCATCCGAGGCCTCCACCACCACCACCCCTGTTCGCAGCAGCCGCCCAGCAGGGCCTGGGGAGGAGGCCAGTTCACCGTCAGTCGCCGACCTGTCACTCAGCACTCTTTTGACCCCAGGCATGATGCGTCAATTGTCTGCTGTTGTTGGCGATTTGGAGGAGATGCTGATGGGCACTTTGGGGGATGAGGGATTGGACAGCAAGACTGTGGTGACAGTCAAGCAGCCCATCCATGCATCAGGAGAGGAGTTTGGGGGGTCATCATCCCAGCAGGACATGTTTCAGGAGGGGGAGGCTGATGATGACACGGTGACAGACAGAGACTGGGTGCCACCACCTCCAGGGGATGTCGTCCTCAGCAGCTCTGAGGAGGAGGATGCGCTTGTGGGCCTTGCAAGGAGGCGCATCATTGCAAGCATTGGCAGCAGTAGGCAGGTCCCACAGCCTGCTGGTGTCTCAGGCTCAGCAGCAGCAGCAGCATCTGCCAGTACCACCACCAGCCGCACCCAAGCCCCCCCCCCAACCACCACAAGGAAACAGGCAGCAGCGGTTCCATGCCGTAGGGGGTCGTTTTTGTCACCAATCTGGCGTTTTTTCACCATGCCCACAGTGTACAGCAAGTACGCCACTTGCAACCACTGTCAGCGGAAGTTGAGCAGAGGTGCAGACCCCTTAAAGTTCAGCACCAGCTCGCTCATCAACCACCTTGCTGCAAAACATTTCCACCAGCATGAGGAGTTCCAGAGGCTGAAGGCATCTGGTGCTGGCAGTGGCACCACACCCATCACTGCACAGCCTTCAGCAGCAGCAACAGCAGCCACCCGCCCTCCTGCTCCTCCAGCAGCACCAGCAGGAGTGCGGAAACGCACTGCTCCTCCCCCCTCTGCAACTCCTGCCGCCGACACTGAGGCCTGTTCTGGCAGCCAGTCCTCAGTGGCCTCCTCTGCTGTGTCTGCTGATTCCCGTGCCAGCAAAAGGCCACGCCAGATCCTTTTGAGCGAGTCCTTCCAGGGGATGGTTAGGGCTCTGCCTCCCAGCAGCCGTCGCGTGTGGCAGCTGAACGGCTTGCTGGCATGGGCCATGTGCTCCCAACTCCTGCCGTACACGCTTGTGCAGAAGGGGAGCGACATGCGTGCGCTGCTTGCTTGCGCAGCCCCAGACTGGCAGCTCCCCAGCAGACACTTCTTCGCCCGCAAGGCCATTCCTGCACTGCACCGCTTTGTGATGGCCAATGTGGAGCGAGGGCTGGAGCACGCGGTTGGTGAAAGGGTCCACGTCACCATGGACTCCTGGAGCAGCCGCTTCGGGACAGGCCGCTACCTGTCTTTCACTGTCCACTGGGTCAGCTTGGTGGAAGGGGGTGAGGATGGGAGAGCAGCAGCGGGCACAGCAGCAGCAACACAGTGGGTGGTGCCCCCCCCGCAGGGTCAGGGGAACTGCAGCAGGTTCCTCCGATCCTCTGCCATCCTCCGGCACACCTGGCCAAACCCCCCGCCTCAGCAGCAGCGTGAAGGCCCGGGAAGCCTTGGGAAGACCAAGCTGACGGCAACCCATGTGTTGGCCAAACTCCAGGAGCAGGAGAAGATTTGGCTGACCCCCAGAGGCCTCAGAGTCGGAGAGGTGGTGGCCGACAATGGGGCCAATCTGGTTGCCGCAATAGACAGGGGAAACCTGACCCACATCCCCTGTCTTGCCCACGTGCTGAACCTGGTGGTGCAAAAGTTCTTGCGCACCTACCAGGGGATGGGCGAACTGCTGGAAACGGCAAGGAACGTTGTGCGTCACTTCCGGCGCTCGGCTGCAGCCCGTGCGAGCCTGGAAGACGTGCAAAAGGAGCTGGAGCTGCCACGCCATCGGCTGATCCTTGACGTTCCGACTCGCTGGAACTCCACCCTGGCGATGTTGGAGCGTCTGGTTGAACAGAAGCACGCTGTCAACCAGTACCTTGCCCTGGCCACTGTTTCCGCCGCTCGGAGAAGGGACAAGACCAGCAACATCCCGTCCATTGTCCCCGATGATGACTGGAGGCACATGCAGCAGGTGTGCTTAGTGCTGGCTCCCTTTCTGCAGGCCACTAACATGGTGAGCAGGGACCATGCTATGGTCTGCGAGTGGGTGCCCCTGGTTTGTCTGCTGAACAGGGCCCTCGATGCTTTGCTGGAACAGGGAGCGGCAGCCTTGGACCAGCAGGAGCGGCAAGCAGCTGCACAGTCCACCTCTGAGGGGGAGGAGGAGGAGGACTTGGTGGAGGTCCATGACCTTGCTGCTGATGAGGGGGATCAGCACAGCGCAGCTGAGTTGGTGCGGGGGTGGAGAGAGGATGAGGCGGCAGAGGAGGAGGACAGCACTGCCGTCGATGTGCCAGCACACGTGGCCCGCCTCTTCCCAATGGCAGCGCACATGCTGGCGTGCCTGCGCAAGGACCCCAGGGTGATCCAGATGAAGCAGAGGGAGGACATCTGGATCAGCATGATGTTGGACCCACGCCTCAAGGGGAAGTTGAGCCAGTTCCTGCCGCCTGCAGGAGGAGACCCAGCGCAACAAATAAGGAGCTTGCAGCAGGCCCTTGTTGAGCGCTTGGAGGAAGCCTTCCCCCAGCCTTCCACCCCCACTGTCCAGCAGCCAGCACAGAGGCAGCAGCAGGTGCCTGCATCCAGCAGCAAGCGCCCCACAGACCTGCTGTCTCTCAGCCACGAGCTCTACAGGACTGTAGAGGCTCCGTCAGCAGTGACTAGAGAGGAGGTGCATGATGCAGCAGCATCCTCCTCCGGTCACAGCCAGCGCCTGACCCGCATGGTGGCTGACTACATGGGGTCCTACAGCGGGCTTGACAGCGATGCCCCTGTTGATCCCATGGAGTATTGGGTCAAGCGCGTGGAGATCTGGAGCGAGCTGGCGCAGTACGCCCTGGAAGTGCTGTCCTGCCCCCCTTCCAGCGTGCTGTCCGAGCGCTGCTTCAGTGCAGCTGGTGGCGTGGTCACCGAGAAACGCTCACGTCTGTCTCACAAGTCTGTGGACAGACTGACGTTTCTCAAGATGAACCAGGCGTGGGTGGAAGGCGAGTTCCTGGCCCCTGTTGTCGGCGAGAGGGGGACATGAACTGGCTAAGAACCATCGTTAATGTGCCTTACCACCCTTTACCACCTCCTGGCTCCTCACTAAGCCAGCCTGGTTCAGTTTGACTATTACGTCGCCTGCAGCCACACATTTTACACCTACAGTGGGCTGCTGTGTACTGCCCTTCTGCTCTCTGTCTGTGTTTCCCACTGCCAGAGTACACAGAATTACATTCTGCTGCCACTCTGCCACCAGCTATTACGTCAAACAATAGCTATATATCTGTGTAATTGGTTGTACAAACAAAACCAACAAACCATTAAAAAAAAAAAAAAAAAAAAAAAAAGGTTTAATTTTTCTGAGGTGCCCGGGTTGAAAACTGTGTTGTCCCAGTTGTGTATTGGACACGATGTGGGCTGCACGACCGCTGTCTGGGACCTCCTGCCTGCTGTGTTTATTTACAGCCCTGGTATCACCGCTAGGTACCAGGGCTATTATGTCACGCTGCCTGCCTCATTGACTGCCTGCTGCCACACACTCATCCTCCTCCTCCTGCTGCTGAATTTACCTCCTGCTGTCTGTGTTTCCACTGCCAGGGAGCACATACAATGGCGCTTCCAACATGCGTGCGCCACCAGCTATTTGTTACGCTCAAAAATAGCTGCATTTCTTTAAAAAAAAAAAATTGAAAAGAGAAATAAGTGAAGACGATATAGAAGAAGATGATGAAGAAGAAGAAAATGAAGAAAATGAAGATGAAGAAGATGAAGAAGATGAAGAAGAAGAAGAAGAAGGAGAAGGAGAAGAAGAAGAAGATGAAGAAGATGATGAAGAAGAAGAAGAAGATGATGATGAAGAAGAAGAAGAAGAAGAAGACAATATAGAAGAAGAAGAAGATATAGAAGAAGATATAGAAGAAGAAGATATAGAAGAAGATAGAAGATAAAGAAGAAGAAGAAGAAGAAGTATATACAGTACTGAACAAAATTCTGGACACAACTTCTCTTTTCACCTTTTTTTTTTTAAAGGAACATCCCCACATAATCACTTGCTGCTGTTACTTGGAAAAAAAGATGTTTCTTGCATCATTCACCCTCAAAACAAGTGTTGGAAGCTATTTAAGGCCAATTCGAATAGTCAGCTCGAATAATGAGCTCGAATACCGACTCGAATAGTGAGCTCGAAGTCCGAGGTCGAATCGAATAGTAAAAATTATTCGACTCGAATATTCGACTGACCTCGAATAATTTACTATTCGAATTCGACCAAACTCGAATTTTAAAAAGGGGTATTTGAGCACCACTGCTTGACGGAACTGTTAGCTCACCAGCTGTTACCATACCAGCTGGTGGACTCTGAGGCCTTCCGAAAATTTGTGGCCATTGGGACACTGCAGTGGAAGATACCAGGCCACAATTATTTCTCCAAAAAGGCGATACCGAAACTGTACCATGAAGTTGAGAGGCAAGTGGTGTCATCTCTGGGTCAAAGGTCCATCTGACCACGGATGCCTGGTCTGCCAAGCACGGTCCGGGCAGGTACATTACTTACACAGCCCATTGGGTTAACCTGGTGACTGCTGGCAAGCAGGGAATACGTGGCTGTGCAGCGGTCCTAGTGACACCCCCACGGCTTGCAGACAGGCCTGCTGCCACCTCCTCTCCTCCTGCAACATCCTATTCGCTGTCGTCCTCCTCCTCAACCTTGGCTGAGTGTCAGTTCAACTCTACTGGTGCTGCGATCTCCTCTCCAGCTACACAGACCCAGCTACCCAGGGCCTATGCTGCATGCCAGGTAAGACGGTGTCGCGCCATATTAGACATGTCTTGCCTCAAAGTGGAGAGTCACACTGGAGCAGCTCTCAAAGCTGCTCTGAACAAACAGGTGGATCAGTGGCTGACTCCGCACCAAATGGAGATCGGCAACATGGTGTGTGACAACGGCAGCAATCTCATTTCTGCTTTGAATTTGGGAAAGTTGACACGTACCCTGCATGGCACATGTGCTTAATCTCATAATTCAGAGATTTGTGTCTAAGTACCCAGGCTTGCAGGACATCCTAAAGCAGTCCAGGAAGGTGTGTGGGCATTTCAGGTGGTCTTACACAGCCATGGCACGCTTTGCCAATATACAGCGGAGAAACAACTTACCGGTGAGAGGCCTCATTTGTGATAGCCCGACTCGCTGGAATTCAACCCTCCTGATGCTGGACCGCCTGCTACAACAGGAGAGAGCCGTCAAACAGTATCTATACAAATATAGCAAAAGGACACAGTCTGGGGAGATGGGGATGTTCTGGCCGAAGTACTGGATACTGATGCGAAATGCCTGCAGGCTCATGCGGCCGTTTGAGGAGGTGACCAACCTGGTGAGTCGCAGTGAAGGCGCCATCAGCGACTTGATCCCGTATGCCTGCTTCCTGGAGCGTGCCGTGCGTAGAGTGGTGGATCAAGCTGTGGAGGAGCGTGACCAGGAACAGGAGGAGGAGTTGTGGGATCAATTCTCAGCAGAAACAGATGATTCCTCAACACCTGCGGCAGCACAGAGGGGGGAGGAGGAGGAAGAGTCATGTGGGGAAGAGGAGTCAGATGATAAGGAAGGTGTTGTTTTGGAGGAGGCGGAAGAACAACTGCAGCAGGCATCGCAAGGGGGCTCGTGCTTCTCAATTTTCCCGTGGTATTGTTCATGGCTGGGGGGAGGAGGAGAACTTAGCCGACATCACTGAGGAAGAGCAAGAGGAGATGGATAGTACGTCTGCATCCAACTTTGTGCAGATGGCATTTTTCATGCTGTCCAGCCTGTTGAGGGACCCCGTATAAAAAAACTCAAGGGGAATGAGCTGTACTGGGTGGCCACGCTACTAGACCCTCGGTATAGGCACAAAGTGGCGGACATGTTACCAACTCACCTGAAGGCAGAAAGGATGCAGCACTTGCAGAACAAGCTGGCAACTATGCTTTACAATGCATTTAAGGGTGATGTAAACGCAATAAAGGTACCACTGCCAGTAATCCTTCTCCCATGTCCACGCAGGCAAGGACAAAGAGGCTCCAGCGATCTCATGGTGATGTCGGACATGCGGACATTCTTTTGTCCAACGCCTCGCCTTAGCTCTTCCGGATCCACCCTCCACCAACGCCTGGACCGGCAGGTTGCCGACTACCTGGTTTATGTCTGGATGTAGACACTGTGAACAGCGATGAACCCTTGGACTACTGGGTGCGCAGGCTTGACCTGTGGCCAGAGCTGTCCCAATTTGCCATCCAACTTCTGTCTTGCCCTGCCTCAAGCATCCTGTCAGAAAGAACCTTCAGCGCAACTGGAGGCATTGTCACTGAGAAGAGAAGTCGCCTAAGTCACAAAAGTGTTCAGTACCTCACCTTTATCAAAATGAATACGGCATGTATCCCAGAGGGCTACTGCCCGCCCGAAGACTGTCAGTCCCCACACACAGCATCTCTGCCTGCACGCCGTGTGACTGCCTACCCCAAGACGAAGTCGCTCCCCACACAGCATCTCTGCCTGCAGGCCGCTTGACTGCCTTCTCCGCCACCACCAACAGGGTCCATGACTCCAGACGGATTCCTGAATTTTTAAGGCCGCTGCTTGGCCGCTGCGCGCTATACTAATTTTTCTGGTGCGTGTACATGCCTGCCTAATTTTTCTGCCTGCACTGCAGCTACAACAACAAAACAATGTGTCAATTCCCCTTCATGATCGTTACCTAGCCACGGTGAAATGGCTTGCTGATCACAATGAACCAATGACCGCCGGCTATATGAGTGTCTTGGGGGGGGGGGCACACCAAAGATAATAAGGTCCTTGATTCATTGTGGACAGACCAAATTCGATCAGCTGGACACTCAGTCACTGTTGTTCTGTCGTTCAGCCCGACCATATGGGCTTTAAAACCACCATGGCCTGCACTCTTACCATGGTGCGTACCAGTCCAGCACGGCAGTCACAACACAAACAGCTGTTTGCGGTGCATTACACAGTGGGTTTGGTCTGTCAGTGTGAAGCAGTACTCTAATTACACTCCCTGATTGATGTATACACACGCAAGATGTTTTAAAGCACTTTAGGCTTCCAATTTAGCATGCAATGTGATTTCTGCCCTTAAAAAGCTGCTTTGCGTAAAATCCAGATTTTCCCCCCGGGACGTTTGGTGTGTATCCCACTCCGCCATGCCCCCCTCCAGGTCTTACACCCGTTGAAACATCTTTTCCATCACTTAAATGTTTCTAGTTTTCAAAGTTCGCCTCCCCATTGAAGTCTATTGCGGTTCGCGAAAGTTCGCGCGAACCAAACTTTTGCGGAAGTTCGCAAACCGAAAATCGGAGGTTCGAGCCATCTCTATCAGTCAATAGTAATAGAGTCTGAAGAAGGTTTACAAGCTTAAAGCTTACTGTTTTTCTTTTAAATTAGCCAGTAAAGTAGAGGGGCTGAAATGATTTGTCTGTGATCTGTCCACACAGGAGAAGCTTGCTAGCAAGTAAGGATTAAAGCATGCCAGCAAATTAACCAAGTACATCTGTAGGTACCTTTTCTTCCATAATAGCACCATCCTTTGGACAATCTGCTCTGCTCAAAAACCTCTGAGTTCTGTTTGTGATGTTTACATTTGGCTCTTACCATTGCTGAACCAGCTCGCCATACAAACTTCGATTTTGATCTCCCAAATGGGCCCCACCAGCCAGCCAGCCCTTTGTGCCCCCTCCCCAAAAATTTGAAGCTGGAGTCGCCACTGAGGACAAGATTAGCTGGGGTCCAGGGCCCCTGGCCATCCTGTGAACCAATCGTGTGGTTTTATTTATTTTTTCCTGCATGCTTGTTTCCAGTATGTGATTCAGTTACTAGTGAGCACAAAGATCAGCTAAATTCCAGGCAACAAGTATAAGAAATAAATATGGCAGCCTTTTTTTTTCTTAAAAGGAGGGTTCACGGAGAACAAACAATACGAATCCACTTACCTGGGGCTTCCTCCAGCCCTGGCAGGCAGGACGTGCCCTCCACGCCGCTCCGGAGGGTCCTGGTTGTCTCTGGTGGCTCACCCGACCTGGCCAGGCCGGCTTCTAGGTCGGGCTCTTGTGCGCTCCAATGTGCGTCTCACTTGGTCACGCTGACGTCATCGGACGTCCTCCAGGCTGTACTGCGCAGATGCAGAACTACTACTACTACTACTACAGTACAGCCGGGAGGACGTCTGATGACGTCAGTGCGACCAAGTGAGACGCACAATGGAGTGCACAAGAGCCCGACCTGGAAGCCGGCCTGGCCAGGTTGGGTGAGCCACTGGAGACGACCGGGAGCTTCCGGAGTGTCGTCGAGGGCACGTCCTGCCTGCCATGGGTTGGAGAAAGCCCCAGGTAAGTGGATTAGTATTTTTTTTTTTTTTTTATATCACCGTGGATCTTCCCTTTAACCAGTTCACCCCCAAGGGTTTTTATCCTAACGGACCAGAGCAATTTTCAGTTGTCAGCGCTCCTCCCTTTTATTCCCTAATAACTTTATTACTACTTATCACAAGAAAATGATCTATACCTCGTTTTTTTCGCCACCAATTAGGCTTTCTGTGGATAGTACATTTTGCTAAGAATTATTTTATTCTAAATGCATTTTAATGAGAAAAACAGAAAAAAAAAGAAAAAAAATCATTATTTCTCAGTGTTCAGCCTTTATAGTTTTAAAATTAAACATTCTCCTGTGGATAAAACAAACACGTTTTATTTGCCCAGTGGTCCCGATAATTAAACCGTTTAGATTATGTCCCTACCACAATGTATGGCGACAGTATATTATTTTGAAATATAAGTGGTTATTTTTCTGTTTGTTCTGGCCATAATTACAAGCCCCTATGTAATAAATTAAAATTAATTTTCCCCCATAAAATATAGAATAAAAAAAGCTGAGTCCCTAAGGCAACTATTTTTTTTTTTTTTTTTTTAAGCTGATTTTTTTTTTTACAAGTGTTTTTTTTGGGGGGGAGGGTTGGAAGTGTAATTTTATTAATGATGTGTATATACTTGAAAATGTATGTATTTTGTAAGTGTAATATACTTTTTGGCCACAAGATGGCGCTGGTGAACACTCATAGGACGTGTTCACTTTTTTTTTTTTTTTACACACTTTATTAAACTGTTACATTTCCTGTTTATGTGAATGGACGTAGCCGCTGTTCGCGGTCACGTCCATTCACTCCAGGCACTGCGATTGGGTAGAGGACTGTTCAGTCCTCTTCCCCAATCGCCCAGCACGGGATCCCGACGGTAATGGCGGCGGTAGCGGCGGACACACGGCGGTAGCAGCGGCGGGAATGCGCGACGTATTAAAACGTCATGTTGCTGTTAATAGCGGTAAGCATGACGTTTTAATACGTTAGGATGGCGGTAAATGGTTAAAGAGTAACTGTTGGGCATAAAATAAAAAATCAATTCTTTATTTTTATCTGGTAAACAAGTAATAAGGATGCTAACTAGGCAATCCAAGAGTTAAAATCACCATTACTTTTCTTGTTGATAAATTATCCTTCTCCAGTTTACCTGACTCTTATTTGGTACACACGAAATTTGGTACACAAAAAGGAAGTTGCAGGGCATGCTGGTTTGTCCTTTTATTTTACTTCTGTACTTCCCCTCTAATGTAGCCTGATTGGCTGAAGCCTCTTTCCCTCCTGTTTTCCCCTCCCACACCTCTGTTCCTCTCTGATTGGCCAATATTTCTCATGCTGAGACAATGCACTTTCTATAGTGAACGTCGGGCAAATCAGGCAGAGGATACTAAGGGAGGAAATTACATCAGAATTGGCCTTAAAATAGCCACACTTAAAATGGGAAATGCCAAGAAGGATTTTCTCTTTTTTTTACCGTAATAAAATCACTAAAATCAAAACGTGGACAGTGCAATACATCTGTTATGTAAGTAGAGCAAGTATTTATCTACTTATATATGTGTTGTTTTTTTCCGAGATAGTATGGCTGACAGCTCCTCTTTAACTGCGGCTGAATCTTGGTATTACTACAAAATGCCCACAAGGTGGCAATGTCACACAGGTAAAAAGCTTTGCTGGCCGCTAATACAATGCTGCATTTAGAGTCAGCCTGTTGTAAAAGCAGAAGTGGAATTTAAGGCCTAATGAATCCGGGACATTTTTTAATCTGAGCGCTGTTAATTGCTGGGATTGGCATATATGTGAGGCAGTGCTGCAAATCACACATCACGCTGGGCAGCAGTCATTAAAGATTATTGTTATCGTGTACATCAATCGTTTTTTATGGTTGGCGATATATATCTCGCGCGGCATTAAGCTACAAAATCACCGCTTGCCGTGACAGGAAGCCGTATTTATGTGCCCAGGTAGCATTATTTACTTACTTGTGATAATTAAAAAGGTTGACACTCGATATGTGGGTGATTATAACGAAGCTTATTTATATGCGCATCTATAATAATAATAATAACGGCAGCTCAAAGTTTGCAGTAAAAATCCTGACGTATTTGGAGTAAATATAGCTGGTGACATTTTAATGAACTATGAACTGGGCAAGAGAGCAATTTACTGCATCCAGGAGGTAGTTACGGTGATGTTTCCATAGCGACGGCTCTGCTCTGAATGAACAGTAAGTCTTTGTGGTACTTACCATGGAAACCAGAGAGTACCTCATAGGATACGGTGTAATGAATGATGGCAATCGTTAGTAACGTGCCTGTCGTTCCTGATTACAGTCAGTATCGCGGAGCTCCAGACTATCAATGGTCCACGAGATTTTAAGAATTTCCAGCTTGCATGCACATTTCATGCAAACTGAATGCAACTTGGGATTTGGCCATTTAAATCCACTTCCTGTTCATATTTATCTGTTCAATACTAGGCTGCATCTATTTTGCATTGAATTTATTATCAATATCCATAAAGACCACTGCCCAGCACCAGCACACCTTGCAGATTTATCTTACCTTAAAAAAACTGTAATAAACCACCCCCTTCTGGTGGATACGTACCTCGGGAGGGGGATCCTAACGAGGCTTCCCCCGTCCTCCCTGCAATCCAGCGCAGCAGCCCCACGAACCACGGCGAGGTATATATTTACCTACCACGATCCTGCGCAGGCGCACTAGCGGCTCTCTGAGGTTAGGCAGAAATAGTCAAACCCGATTGGATCCGCTCTACTGCACAGGCGCGAGTCCTTTGTGCTTGCGCAGTAGAGTGGATCCAATCGGGTTCGGCTATTTCTGCCTTACCCGGACGAAGAGTCGCTAGTGCGCCTGTGCAGGATCGTGGAGAGCTAAATGTATTACAGCTTGTCGGGGGAGCAAGCGCTGGATTCCCTGCAGCTACAGTGGAGGGGAGGCTTCCCCCTCCTGAGATAAATATCCCCCAACGCAGTCAAAACCAGAAAACGGAGCGGCTGGGGAGGATGGCGATGGAGCCCACGGCCCTCATGGATATTAATGTGGTCTTAGGTTTCCTTTAAAGGACACCTGACCCGAGGTAAAGGTACCTAAGGTAAGCACAGAGGAATGTTCATGCTGGATCCACATACCTCTGTGTGCTGTCTGTTGCTCTCCTTGTTTCCCCCCAGGCCCCATAATCACTCCTGGAAAAATGTTACCTTTGGCTAAAGTTAAATGTGAAGACTGTAAGAGGCAGGCTTGATGCAATGTTCCCTCCCATCGCTATCCCCTTAAAGCAAGCTACTGAGGTAAGGGGAAGCCTCTGAATCCTCCTAAGGCTTCCCTGAGCCTCCATGACCCCTCTTTCCTCCATGTGTTGCCGCCACTGGGTTCATGCCTGTGCAGTGGCACGGAGCTGCTTGTGCATGGACAAAAAATTAATGCACGAGTGGCTCCATGCTATTGTGCAGGTGTCACGGATTCGCCGGCACCACCTGCTGAATCACATGAAATCGAGCACATAAAGCATGATTCAGAGTATCCACTTAAGAGTACTGTAGGGGGAAAAAGAGTTGAACTTACCTGGGTCTTCTAATGGTCCCCCGCATACATCCTGTGCCTGCGCAGCCACTCACTGATGCTCCGGCCCCGCCTCCGGTTCACTTCTGGAATTTACGACTTTAAAGTTGGATAACTACTGTGCCTGCGCAGCCATGTCCTAGCTCCCACTGGCGTCACCAGGCGTGTATCGTGCATGCCCAGTATGGTCTGCGCCTGCAGTACACTCTTGGTGACGTCAGCAGGAGCAAGGACACAGCTGCGCAGGCGCAGTGGTTTTCTGACTTTAAAGTCAGTTTTTCCAGTAGTGAACCGGAGACGGGGACCTTAGCATCAGTGAGTGGCTGCGCGGGCACAGGATGTATGTGGGGGACCATTAGAAGCTCCGGGTAAGTTCAGCTCTTTTTTCCCCCTACCCCCTTACAGTAGTCGTTTAAGTCTTAGCCTGCGTTTTCTTCAGCCCAGGCCTCTGCTTTAAGGGAAATGGTTGTTTGTTTATTCTCCCCTAGAGAGAGACCAATGAACCCTAAAGCAGAACCACCTCATATCCTTTGGGTCTACTTCAAAGGATCTTGATAAGGAGAGTCCAGGGGCCAGAAACCAGATCACCGTTGTACATTTCTGGCTGTCCAAAACTACATTCCTTTCCAATATCCTTTCAGGGAGAGAAGATCCAATGCCCTATAATTAGCCTTGGAAAAAAAGAATGTTCATTTTACTAAATAAATCAGCTTTCCATAGAAGCCCGCCATGTAAAAATGAGCAGATGCGCATTGAACTCAAACTCAAGGTGTTTGAGCTAAAAAGCATCTGCCTACCATCTTCTGGCACCGAGATATGGTGTACTCTGAAATGACATATAATACATACAGTATGTTTTCAGACTCTGAGTAAAGCAGTGATTGCTAGGAAACCGCAGGTATCGTTCACTGCGTACTCTCATCAACTGGCATAGCGATATGATCATTTCAGGTACTTCATATTTCTTTCTGCCTCTCATGACAGAGGGTGGAGCTGGAGCATGTAGCAGACACTGCCCATCTCCTATTACCAACTCCACCCTCCAGCGGAGAGTTAAAACTGCTGGACACAGGCTGTCGGAGAGTCCCAGCCAGCCTATCCATACCATTGTGGATTTGGGCTGTTTATCCATGGACTATTACCCACAGAACTTTCTAACTTCTGTTTTGGATTTACAATTTCAAAGGACAAGTTAATTCTAGAGACTGCCTCAGAAAACGATTTTCACTTTTATTCCCATTATTTTATATACTATATCAATCTGTTAATGTTCTATATTCATATTATGTCTTATTTTCCTTTAAAATAAACGATTAAAAATAGTTTGTCTAAGTGCTTGTTTTGAAATCTCTGCAGAGAGTCCTGGGTTTCCTAAGAGAACGTTGCCATAACTGTTGTATTGATATTGTTATATTTTGCTATCTCTAGAAAGGATGCTGAATTAACCCTTTTTCCTACAAGATTAGCTAGTCAGATTTGTGCATCCGCATGCTAAATGCGAATTGGTGGCAGCGACCCAATCTATATATGAGATCTTATATTTTTATCGATTGTATGTACAATTGAAATTGTAGTGTGTGGACTCACCATGCCTTCAGGATTCCCTCAGGGTCTGAAGCTGAATGGTAAGCTGCGGCAAAGGGAACAGGAATTGGAGGGTGACGTCACAGTAGGCACAGGACATTCTTTGCGCCTGCGCTCTTACACAAAGGGGAGCACAACCATAACTAATATTCAACATCATCAAATAATGTAAAAGGGTCCCAGTGCAGTAACGACAGGGCATAGGAAGACTAGGGAAGCCTCTTGGACTTCCTCCTACTGAGGTACCCATAAGCATCTATTTTTTTTACCAGGGATCCCTTAAGGGGCATGAATAGGGCAGGGATGGGAGGGTGATAGGAAGGAACATTGCCACAAGCCTGCGTCTTCCTGATGGAAAATTTGACTTTAGCCATAAGTCAAGGAGTGATTATGGGTACTGGTTTGAGTCTCAATCTCTCAAGTGACAATTCGGGGCCAAGTTCCATACAGAAGAGTCATTAGCCTAGAGGCTAGCAGCCCATCTGTTACTATGGAGTGGGGAGGAGATGCAACTCATGGCACACAACAAAGCATGCGCTTGGGGTCGCTTGGGAAGTAGATGGGACTAACGCTCTAGCTAGCATACTGGATGTTTAGGTGACACAAAGTAGATTATTGCCCACGGTGGTGGTCTGTATCTACCATGTGTACATAGCTTTAGAGGTAAGCCAGCCCATTCAGAAGGCCTCCAACGCCACTTAACATGTGTTGCATATAGAGTGGCAAGGGGATATTTGCCCTGCCCCCTGGCTCAGTCCACCCCCATTAAATGTTTTTATTCAAGCCACATTTTTATGTGCTAAAAGTAAATCTGATGTTTGTGGTGTTCAGATAATAGTAATTTGCATTGACATCAGTTATTCCTTGAATTTGCGCACCTCGGCATATGTTCCTGGTTCGTGGAAGAAATATCCAGTCAGTAATTGCTACATGCACAGATGGCTGTTTGAACTGCTGGGAGACGGCAAGTAAATTGCGCTGGGAAAGTTCTAGAAGGCCCAGTGGGAAATTTATGAAAATCAAGGCGAGGTAGCATTTGGAGGAGGAGAGAATAAAAGAAAATTAAATGTGTCAATGTGTTAGCATGAGAGTTGGTAAGAGCAACATTGGTTGTCAATGCTGCAACCGGGCTGTTACCATTATAAGGGACAATATAATACTTGGCCTCTGAGACTATTTTTGACATATATCCAGCATCAGTACCATCCTGACTTTGTATCAGGGCCGGGCCGAGGCAGAGGCGAGAAATGCTCCAGCCTCAGGGCGCAGTGTAGGAAGGGGCGCACAACTCACTCAGCTATCATTCCCCTACTGTGTTTAAAGCAGAGAGAAACAACAAAAGGGGACACATAGCAGTGATTGCAAGCCAGATCACTAGAGATGAAGCTGTTGGGGGCTCTGGGGTGCCTCTTAGTCTAATATCAATCAGTGTGTGACGGCTGGCCGGATTTCAGGCAAGGCCAAAAAGGCCATGGCTTAGGGCACCAGGAAGCAAGGGGCGGGCAGCGGGCTGGCACACTCATGCAGTCAAGCTGCCAAACATCTGAACTTCAGCTGTCAGGCAAGTGTCTGGGACTCCGGGACGAAGGGGCAGCAAACGTGGGCAGCTTATTGTCTGTGACTTGAATTATCAATCATCACCACCATCAGCCACTCTTCGAGTCCAACTCCGCCCTCCTCCCAGCTCCAACCTATCAGAGCAGAAAGCATCAATTTGACCCATAAGTGGAATACAAATTATCATTCCGATCATTTCAGATGTAATCGATCCACAAAACAGGTTGATAAAACGATTGACAAATTGGTGGTTGGTTGAAGTCGATCGGCACCATCAACACTGTCCAATACAATCAATCGGAAGGTTTATCATTCACTAAAATTGCATCGTTATTAAGCATCTTTAAATAGATTGATTACTAAGATCAATAAAAGTGTGTGTACTGTATGTGGTAGGGGGGTTGCTGTTTGTCAGGGGTAGGCTGGGGATAGTGGCCTTGAGCAGGAAAAAGTACAAATCCGGCCCTGGCTGAGGTGGGAGGGATGGAGGGGAGCACTTTACTGTCTCAGCCTTGGGTGCTGGAGGATCTTGTCCCGGCTCTGCTTTGTATAGTCCATGATTAAAAAAAAAAAGAAACAGCATCTATATACTGCCTCAGAGTACCAAGGAGCTAGTGCTGCCTTATTGCATCTCAGACCTGGTGCCCATTCTCACTTGAACTCTCTACTGTAAATACCTACCCCCACACCTAACCCCCCTTTAAATCAGTGGCTGGATGGTGTACTGGTTAAGGGCTCTGCCTCTGACATGGGAGACCAGGGTTCGAATCTCGGCTCTGCCTGTTCAGTAAGCCAGTAATTCAGTAAGGAGTTCATTGGGCAAGACTCCCTAACACTGCTACTGCCTACTGAGTGCGCTCTAGTGGCTGCCTCGCAAGCGCTTTGAGTCCGACAGGAGAAAGGCGCTATACAAATACTGCCATTATTATTATTATTATTATTTAAATACCTTAAAAGAAACCCCCTGCCTAATGCCTTACCCTACCCCTCCACGTAAGTGCCGAACTTTAACCCCCCCCCCCTGTAAGCGCCTAAACTTCACACCCCTCCCCACTTCATGCCTAACCTCCCCTTCTAAGCGACTAACTTTCACAACCCCCCTCACCTAATCCTAACCACCCCTGTAAGTGTCTAACATTAACACCCCTACTTCCCCACCTAACGCCGAATCCTAACCTCCCCTGTAAGTCCCTAGCCTTAACACCCCTGCCTGTCCACCTAATCCTAACCTCCCCTGTAAATGCCTAACATTAACACCCCTACCTCCCTACCTAATGCCGAATCCTAAAGGTCCGTACACATGCCGGTCTGCAGGCAACGAAGCGATCCGCCGAGCGGCCGTCTGCAGACAGACTGTACACATGCCGGACTGTCGCTGGAACGCCCACCCAGCGGGAGGTGACGAAGGATCCGTCGTTGCCTGCAGTCCGGCGTGTGTACGGACCTTAACCTCCCCGTAAGTCTCTAGCCTTAACATCCGTCCCTCCCCACCTAATGCCTAATCCTAACCACCTCTGTAATTACCTGATCTTAACACCCCTCCCTTCCCACCTAATGCCTAATCCTAACCTCCCCTGTAAGTGCCTAACATATAGGATACTTTTTATCCCCATAACCAAAAAGTGGGCGGAGACAAATACAAATTTCACTGGGAAAATGTAAACTGCAGCCATTTTTACACTGTTTCTGGTAGGGTTCTCAAACTTTGCACAGTTAGTCACTGGGTGACTGATATTAATATTCGGAAAAGTGGGTGGAACCTACAAAAGCCAATCAAAATTCACCTATTGATTTTCAAGGGGGATATTTAATTGCTGCCATTCTTGCACTGTTGATGGCACAAGTCTCAAACCTGATACAGTTGGTCATTGGGTGACTGGAGTTTAAATTCAGAAAAGGAGGTGGAGCCAACACCAGCCAAATAAATACCCGGGCAATGTGCTTCACTCTTTTTCATGGTAGGGCCCCCCTGGCTGGGCCCCAGAGTCCCTGGGGCCCCATACAAGTCTCCCTCCTGTGATGCCCTATCAGCGGCTCTGTTTGTAATAATATCACTGGTTCACAAAAACATAACGAGTTAAATAAAATGGACCACAGACAAGCACCAACAGATATATTTTTGTTTAATATATAATACACCTCCAAAATATTAATCCACCCTCCTTTTACAGATATCAACAAAAAAAGTTCTTAGCAACGTAAGGGCGACGAGGCTCCCCTGTCACAGAAGGGTTAAAAAGATGCTTTAGTGATGACTAAAAATTAAATAAAAAAACGGATCTTTGATCGTCACGAGAGCGGCGATGCCTGTAAGCTGGTTAGTCGGAAACACAGTGGAAATGAAAATGGGGATGAACGAAACGGCGACTGCTGAACAAAGGCATGACGTGGCTTGTGCTTTCCATAAGAAAACTCCTTTTTTCACTCCTCGTTAACTGCAAGTTTTGCACAGTCATACATCGCTAGTACGAGTTAGCAATAGAAAACTGTCTCCCAATGTACAGTGCGCATGGAAAACCAAGACTAAGCTGGTTAGTTTTCTAGTAAAATAGAGGAAGGCAACATTTTATCTTACAATTCAGTTCTTGGCAAAGGGCCACTAAGCCAAAGAGACAAGTAGTAGATATACTGTGAAAGAACATTTAACAACATTAATGTGTGTGTGTGAAGGTCAGGGAAACAGCCCCCACACGAGCCTTCAAAGGGGCCCCAAAAGGAGGTACAGGAGCAACTTGTGGGGAAAATAAAGAGCACTGTAGTCCAGGTCAATTGCCGACCTGATGGAACTCAAAAACTGGTCTAACTGTCCCTATTTGTGCAGGTATTTTTCTAGGTGTACCTGTTTCCTCCCAAAAACCAAAACATACTGGTGGTTTAACTGACATCCCCTGTCATTGCTTCTTGACTACAGGTGGTCACAGGTGGCCCTCAAAGGCCATATGGATGGATGGACTGAGAAATGGAGTTGTGAGTTCTACTTGATGATCCACAATTTTCCTGATTCAGTTCTATCAATTAATTTGAGCTGTGCCAAAAATGTGTGAGGACCTCGGCCCTTGGGGACTGGAGATAGACAGCCCTGCTCATTGAGTAGATGTTGCTGGGTTACTGCAGGCATTAGTCTATAACCTAGGTACTCAACATGTGGGGATACTTCTGATAGTTCCAGGGGGTTCTCTGGCTTAATATACTTAACCAAGAATAACAAATTTAGTGTTTTAGAAAATGATAAATCTTATTTAAAACAACACCAAATTAGTATTTTAGCTAATTAAGAGCAATAGTAAATGCTTGGAAATTGTTTAGAACCAATTATCATGTACTATGCTTAAATATAAATTTGTCAAGGGGTACCTGTGTTAGGGGGTACTTGGTGAGTACAGGGTTTTAATGGGGTTAAATACCAATAAAATGTTGAGAAACACTGGTCTATAACACAGGTGTCGAACTCCAGTCCTAAAGGGCCACACCCATGCCGGTGTTTAGAATGGAAAAGAGAAATGTAGAAATGTGTTCTACTTGATGAACCAAACCTTTCCTGATTCAGTCTCATCAATGGAGTTCAACATCCCTCATCTAGACTGTGATAAGGACAGCATAGGCCCTGCTGAAGGAGAGTGATTGATTAATCCATCAGTTGATTGACCAATAAGCTTTTTGGAAATTACTGCTATAGACAAAAATAATTTATTGGCCTTTTTATTTATTTTTTCTGTACCTAGGTGAATGTGAATTTAGAGTTACCAGATATAATATGTCCCAGAATCCCAAGCAACAAAAAAAAAAAAAAACCAACAGATGCTGTTTGGGTACAGCAGGAAAATGTGTGAAATTTAGTTGAACGCATAAAATGCTACGTAAATTTTATAGATGAGTTAGTTAATCTTCCGAAACCCAGACTCAACACTGCCTGGCTGGCTAAATCAGTGAAAATGTTTATAAACTTCCTTTTTCTTTTCACGCCAAACTGATTTGTGGTTAATGTTGTTAGTTCTTTCACATGGCTCTTGGATCTTTTTGTCAGCAGTTTATTGGCCCTTTCACGACTCGAAAGAAACAACCCTTGCTGGCTGTTGTAGTTCACTAGTAGTGATGGTCAAATCTAGGAGAACTCATGGAGAAGCATGTGATTTGTTTGATCAGATTTGCTGTGATCACATCCTGCTTTACCACATGATCATGACTAGCAAATCAGAGACTTACATATCCATCACCTGCCCAAACTGATCACATGCTTCTCCATGAGGTCTCCTAGACATGACCATCACTATTCACTAGCAGCTAAAGTCACCCTTGCCTTATTAAACAGTACAAAGAGGAGGGGTGAGGGGTCAGTTGCTCAGTAAGTTGGCGGCATTTCCTCCTTCGGCTCTGGATTTGGTTAAAGCTTCGACTCCCGCCCAACTTGACCCACAGATCTCCCCCCTGTAAAAACAAATAAAAAAATAAAGTCACCATTTCCACAATTGGCGTCACCAGCTAACGCTCAGTACTGACATTACAAGACGCTCAGCGAGCGATCGCACGCTTATTTACAAAAAATAGGAAATAGAAATTTAGCGGCGTGTAAACACAAAGATTTTTTTTTTTGCCCCCCCTCTTCACGCATGGCAACAGAAGCACATACACGGTATGAAGAAAGTCTTCCAGGCCTGTAGAACAGGAAGAGTAAGACACAAGTGGGCGGCTGCGTTTCTGTTCTCCGAGATTTTGGGACGGACTTCTTCCTCTTCAGGTTTACTCGCAGGCCAGCTTACTGTCGAAGCTGGACAGGGCTATGGCGAACGCCTGCAGGGCGCACATGGGGTAATTGTAGTCCATTGTAAACACGTCTTCCGCCACACGGCCAAACTGCATGACTATGTAGTCCGCTGTAAAATAAAAGGACGCCCGCTTGTGTTAATCAGGAACAGAACTTAGAGCCTTAAATGAAAACAAACTGATGAGATAAACTGGCATTTTCTACTCCTAAAAATCATAATTTTTTTTAGATATCACACCGTTTTAGGTTATGTTTAAAACTTAAAAAGTAAATTTATTGTTTTGTCTCAGCTCAATGACCGTATTTGTGGCAACTGGTATTGCTTAAAGTGTACCTGAGACGAAGGGGACTAAATTTTTTTTACATACCTTGGCTTCCTCCAGTCCCTCCATGCAGATTGCTCCAACGCCGGGATCTAAATCCTCCTAGATGGTCCCATAGCAGCGCTTTTAACCGCGACAAGTCATTGCAGTGCAGCAAAGTGCACTCCACCATCTCGCTGCCGCGGATGGGAGTGTTCTGAGCCTGCACAGTACTACTGCGCAGACGGAGAACGCACCCGATGATGGGAGCACAACGGGGCTGGCGCAAGCGCACAGGCCGCACAAGCGCAGTACGCCCAACTGGCCGCGGTGAACGGGGCTGCTACAGCACCATCTATCAGGATTAAGATGCCGACATTGGAGCAATCTGCGCGGAGGGAGCTGGAGGAAGCCCCAGTATGTATAAAGCTTTTAGTCAGCTTTGTCCCAGGTTCCCTTTAAAAGTAAATAAATATGGCAGCCTCCATATACCTCTCACTTCAATTGTCCTTTAAGCAAAGTCTTCTTTGCTTTTTGGGTATACTGAACTTGAAATGTAAAAGCAAAAATGATTCCTTTCTAGGAAAGTGCCCGAGATTGAAATAGATTGGTTACAGCTGTCATACATTTATAGTATACTTTTACATGCCAATAGCAGTTGGGTTTAGTTATCTGGAAACAGGGGTGTAATTATAAGTCATGTGACCTTCAAGCAAAACATTGATGGGGTCTGCCTTCGTTCACAACCCCATGGCAGCCCCCATGGCCAGGAGACCCATCTGAGTTCACAGAAACAAGTATGGCTACCAAGACTCCATTCCCACCCACCCTGAGTAACAGTTTGCCCAACATGACCACCACCACCAGTGTGGCCACCATGACTCCCCTTCCTCTTCCATACCGCCTCACCCCCTAATAGTGTGCCCATCATGACTACACCCCCCCCCCCCCAGTAACAGTGTGGCCATGGCAATACCTGCTCTGGAGGAAGGGGATCCTGTATCCGTGGGAAGCTGGGGCCCTCCAGAGCCCTGTGACCCCCTGTGCCTGCAGGGGCTACACCCCTAGATGTTACACCTATGGCTGGAAAGCAGTAATCACACTGCACCTTGACCAACCATTTGAAGCAGCCCACATGAGAACCATCAAAGAAACAAGTCACCTGTGGTATCAAAGTCACACTATCCTGTACTGTTACATACTCTAGCCTAACTTCTCAGTAACATAAAAAAAGGGGATTGTGATTGCTTGTTGGGAGGGGGGGGGGGGAGATAAAATAGTTTTAGCAACGGCAGATCAATTCGCAGATGCACTATATGGGAACAGCTTGATCTGCAGTGTGTGTGATTTAAGGCTCTAGCATTCTGTAAACATAAAAAATATGATAATCTTAGCTGACAGGAGGCCTCTTTAGCTGCCATGCACACTTACGGTCATTGTCGTGTATAATTTGGAAATTCTTCACTGAAGCTTGCGTGACCCGTCCGTGGAAGTTTAGCACGTAGGATTGCGTGTCGTCATTCCAGACGGGGGTTTTATTGTGCAGCTCTATGACACTTTCTGTGTTCTTGTTCTGCCAGCGGGACAGCAGTGTCTCGTGTTCCTGAAACAACAATGACAATCAGCCATGAGCCCCACCGCCCGAGAGATCCAAACCATCACAAGTCATGCAACGCCAGAGAAGTCCAAACCACCACAAATCACACAACGCCAAAGAGGTCCGAACCACCACAAGTCACGCAATGCCAGAGAGGTATGAACCACCACTAGTTACGCAATGCCAGAGAGATCCGAACCACCACAAGTCACGCAAAGTCAGAGAAGTCCAAACCACCACAAGTCACGCAACGTCAGAGAAGTCCAAACCACCACAAGTCACGCAACGTCAGAGAAGTCTGAACCACCACAAGTCACGCAACCTTAGAAAGGTCCAAACCACCACAAGTCACGCAATGCCAGAGAGGTCCGAACCACCACAAGTCATGCAACGCCAGAGAGGTATGAACCACCACTAGTTACGCAATGCCAGAGAGGTCCGAACCACCACAAGTCACGCAAAGTCAGAGAAGTCCAAACCACCACAAGTCACGCAACGTCAGAGAAGTCTGAACCACCACAAGTCACGCAACCTTAGAAAGGTCCAAACCACCACAAGTCACGCAATGCCAGAGAGGTCCGAACCACCACAAGTCATGCAACGCCAGAGAGATCCAAACCCCCACAAGTCACGCAACGCCAGAGAGGTCCGAACCACCACAAGTCACGCAATGCCAGAGAGGTAGGAAACCACCACTAGTTACGCAATGCCAGAGAGGTCCGAACCACCACAAGTCACGCAACGTCAGAGAGGTCCGAACCACCACAACTCATGCAACACTAGATAGGTCCGAACCACCACAAGTCATGCAACACCAGAGAGGTCCGATCCACCCAAGTCAAGCACTACCAGAGAGGTCTGAACCAACACAAGTCACGCAACATTAGAGAGGTATGAACCACCACAAGTCACGGAACACCAGAGATGTCTGAAGCACCACAAGTCACGCAACGCCAGAGAGGTCCGAACCACCACACTTCACACAACACCAGAGGGGTCCGAACCACCACAAGTCCTGCAACACCAGAGAGGTCCGATCCACCCAAGTCAAGCATTACCAGAGAGGTCTGAACCACCACAAGTCACGCAACATTAGAGAGGTCCAAACCACTACAAGACGCGCAATGCCAGAGAGATCCGAACCACCACAAGTCACGCAACGCCAGAGAAGTCCGAACCACCACAATTCACACAACACCAGAGAGTTCCAAACCACCACAAGTAACGCAATGCCAGAGAGGTCCAAACCACCACTAGTCACGCAATGCCAGAGAGGTTCGAACCACCACAAGTCACGCAACGCCAGAGAGGTCCGAACCACCACAAGTCACGCAACCCCAGAGAGGTCCAAACCCACACAAGTCACGCAATGCCAAAGAGGTCCAAACCACCACAAGTCACGCAACCCCAGAGAGGTCCGAACCACCACGAGTTACGCAATGCCAGAGAGGTCTGAACCACCACAAGTCACGCAATGTCAGAGAGGTCCGTACCACCACAAGTCACGCAACACCAGAGAGGTCTGAGCCACCCAAGTCACACAATGCCAGCGTGGTCCAAACCACCACAAGTCACGCAACGCCAGAGAGGTCCGAACCACCACAAGTCACGCAACCCCAGAGAGGTCCAAACCACCACAAGTCACGCAACCCCAGAGAGGTCCGAACCACCACGAGTTACGCAATGCCAGAGAGGTCTGAACCACCACAAGTCACGCAATGTCAGAGAGGTCCGTACCACCACAAGTCACGCAACACCAGAGAGGTCTGAGCCACCCAAGTCACACAATGCCAGCGTGGTCCAAACCACCACAAGTCACGCAACGCCAGAGAGGTCCGAACCACCACAAGTCACGCAATGCCAGAGAGGTCCGAACCACCACAAATCACGCAATGCGAAAGAGGTCTGAACCGCCACAAGTCACGCACTGGAAATCACAGCTGGGTTTATAGAAACTGAATTTCCACTTATTTTCACAAAATCAAATTCTTCATTTTCTGGCCATACGTATCAGCAGATCAATTTTAACTTGGGTGTATGTAAGACAGGGACTGTTTGTATATACACCACACACAGGCATAACTGTTTTGCCATACTAATGTGCAGATATGACCCATGCCTGCGGAACTAGGAAATTTGGGCACGTGGGGCTGATGGACTATTTGGGCGCCCATAGGTGCTAATGCAAAATATCGGCTATTGGGTGCTAAAGAAGACACTTGGGCGCCTGATAAATAGTGGGCGATGGGCCCATCGCACCAAAGTTTTTCGTTTTGAGAATTAGTGTTTCGATAAATATTTTTTTGTTTTGGGAATTATATCATAAATTATTGTTTTGAACTTTATTTTCTTAGAAATGTATCGCTTTTTGTATTCACGTTATTTGCAGCAGAGAAAGGGAGTTTTAGGGTTAAATGTCAGGAAGGGGGGTCTTAGGGTTAGGCACCACCAGGAGGGTCTTAGGGTTAGGCACCACCAGGGCGATTTTATTATGGTTATTTTAACATATTTATTATTCTATCTCAGATAAAGATGAAGAAACAATAAAAATATTTTTAAAGACAATATGCAGTTCACTTTATCTCCTGAGTTTTTTCCTAGGAAATAATTTTTCATCTTCTATTTCAAATAGCTTTTCAGCACTTGACAATTGAAAAAGTACCAACAGGTAGCTGAAAAAGTACTATCAAATCTATTTTAAGTATTTTCTTGCTTGCCAGTGATTTAAAAGGCATTTATTGACAAGTTTGAAAATATCTCTTTGGAGATAACTCAGGAGAAAAAGGTAATTGCATATGGGACAAATATATATTTCAGCTATACCTGCGCCCTTATCTGACGTATGCCTTGCCTGCACTGATCATGAGAAGCGGCATGCAGTGTTGCTACCTAACCATGCATTTTATATGGAAGGTTTTTTGTTACACATCACTGGGGCCTTTAATAAATGTAATAAACAAATCTGCAGGTGTTTTATGCCATATTTATGCAGTTATAAAGTGATTAAACTGTCTGATGTTACACTCTGCCAATGTATCATCTTTCTTGGCAGTACTCACGGTACTCATAATTTTAAATTAGCCTTTGCTTACTGAAGCTTCAGCACAATATTTTTGTTTGAAAAACATTTTTTTCTAAAACATCTCTGATAGTTTTAATTGAAAACGAGAAATTAATTTCTTACGCTGTATCTGTTTGAATTTTAATCCTGGCAAAAATTAATAAATCAAACAGAAAATGAAATTCATCAATATTTTGGCTCTGTTCTCATTTATGACTGCGGATTCACCCAGCTAGTGCAAACCAGTGTGGCTGCTGATAATGCCCTACTGTAGGGCCATGCACAAGCTCTTCTGTGGGGCTGTGCACAATCTCTTCTGTGGGGCTGTGCACAATCTCTTATGTGGGGCTGTGCACAAGCTCTTCTGTGGGGCTGTGCACAAGCTCTTCTGTGGGGCAGTGTACAAGCTCTTCTGTGGGGCAGTGTACAAGCTCTTCTGTAGGGCAGTGTACAAGCTCTTCTGTGGGGCAGTGCACAAGCTCTTCTGTGGGGCAGTGTACAAGCTCTTCTGTAGGGCAGTGCACAAGCTCTTCTGTGGGGCAGTGCACAAGCTCTTCTGTGGGGCAGTGCACAAGCTCTTCTGTGGGGCTGTGCACAAGCTCTTCTGTGGGGCTGTGCACAAGCTCTTCTGTGGGGCTGTGCACAAGCTCTTCTGTGGGGCTGTGCACAAGCTCTTCTGTGGGGCTGTGCACAAGCTCTTCTGTGGGGCTGTGCACAAGCTCTTCTGTGGGGCTGTGCACAAGCTCTTCTGTGGGGCTGTGCACAAGCTCTTCTGTGGGGCTGTGCACAAGCTCTTCTGTGGGGCTGTGCACAAGCTCTTCTGTGGGGCAGTGCACAAGCTCTTCTGTGGGGCTGTGCACTAGCTCTTCTGTGGGGCTGTGCACTAGCTCTTCTGTGGGGCTGTGCACTAGCTCTTCTGTGGGGCTGTGCACTAGCTCTTCTGTGGGGCTGTGCACTAGCTCTTCTGTGGGGCTGTGCACTAGCTCTTCTGTGGGGCTGTGCACTAGCTCTTCTGTGGGGCTGTGCACTAGCTCTTCTGTGGGGCTGTGCACTAGCTCTTCTGTGGGGCTGTGCACTAGCTCTTCTGTGGGGCTGTGCACAAGTTCTTCTGTGGGGCTGTGCACTAGCTCTTCTGTGGGGCTGTGCACTAGCTCTTCTGTGGGGCTGTGCACTAGCTCTTTTGTAGGGCTGTGCACAAGCTCTTCTTTGGGGCAGTGCACAAGCTCTTCTGTGGGGCTGTGCACTAGCTCTTCTGTGGGGCTGTGCACTAGCTCTTCTGTGGGGCTGTGCACTAGCTCTTCTGTGGGGCTGTGCACTAGCTCTTCTGTGGGGCTGTGCACAAGCTCTTCTGTGGGGCAGTGCACAAGCTCTTCTGTGGGGCTGTGCACAAGCTCTTCTGTAAGGCTGTGCACTAGCTCTTCTGTGGGGCTATGCACTAGCTCTTCTGTGGGGCTGTGCACTAGCTCTTCTGTGGGGCTGTGCACTAGCTCTTCTGTGGGGCTGTGCACTAGCTCTTCTGTGGGGCTGTGCACTAGCTCTTCTGTGGGGCTGTGCACTAGCTCTTCTGTGGGGCTGTGCACTAGCTCTTCTGTGGGGCTGTGCACAAGCTCTTCTGTGGGGCTGTGCACTAGCTCTTCTGTGGGGCTGTGCACTAGCTCTTCTGTGGGGCTGTGCACTAGCTCTTCTGTGGGGCTGTGCACTAGCTCTTCTGTAAGGCTGTGCACTAGCTCTTCTGTGGGGCTATGCAAAAACTCTTCTATGGGGCAGTGTACAAGCTCTTCTGTGGGGTCATGCACAAGCTCTTTTGTGGGGCAGTGCACAAGCTCTTTTGTGGGGCAGTGCACAAGCTCTTTTGTGGGGCAGTGCACAAGCATGAATAGCATTCACGGATTAAAATGTTGTGAGGCAACTTCTGGGAGAATATGCAATGTGCCTGAGCAATGTACCTCATCACAGCTTTGTAACTGGGATGGAAGCATTTGTAAAATGACGAAACTAGACTAATTTTTTCTGTGTTGCTATGTACAAGCTCTTCTGTGGGGCCGTGCACCAGCTCTTCTGTGGGGCAGTGCACAAGCTCTTCTGTGGGGCAGTGCACAAGATCTTCTGTGGGGCAATGTACAAGCTCTTCTGTGGGGCAGTGCACAAGCTCTTCTGTGGGGCAGTGTACAAGCTCTTCTGTGGGGCCGTACACAAGCTCTTCTGTGGGGCAGTGTACAAGCTCTTCTGTGGGGCCGTACACAAGCTCTTCTGTGGGGCAGTGTACAAGCTCTTCTGTGGGGCAGTGTACAAGCTCTTCTGTAGGGCAGTGTACAAGCTCTTCTGTGGGGCAGTGCACAAGCTCTTCTGTGGGGCAGTGTACAAGCTCTTCTGTAGGGCAGTGTACAAGCTCTTCTGTGGGGCAGTGCACAAGCTCTTCTGTGGGGCAGTGTACAAGCTCTTCTGTAGGGCAGTGCACAAGCTCTTCTGTGGGGCAGTGCACAAGCTCTTCTGTGGGGCAGTGCACAAGCTCTTCTGTGGGGCAGTGCACAAGCTCTTCTGTGGGGCAGTGCACAAGCTCTTCTGTGGGGCAGTGCACAAGCTCTTCTGTGGGGCCGTGCACAAGCTCTTCTGTGGGGCCGTGCACAAGCTCTTCTGTGGGGCCGTGCACAAGCTCTTCTGTGGGGCCGTGCACAAGCTCTTCTGTGTGGCAGTGCACAAGCTCTTCTGTGTTGCTATACACAAGCTCTTCTGTGTTGCTATACACAAGCTCTTCTGTGTTGCTATACACAAGCTCTTCTGTGGGGCTGTGCACTAGCTCTTCTGTGGGGCAGTGCACAAGCTCTTCTGTGGGGCAGTGCACAAGCTCTTCTGTGGGGCAGTGCACAAACTCTTCTGTGGGGCTGTGCACAAGCTCTTCTATAGTGCAGTGTAGAAGCTCTTCTGTGGGGCCGTACACAAGCTCTTTTGTGGGGCAATGTACAAGCTCTTCTGTGGGGCCGTACACAAGCTCTTCTGTGGGGCCGTACACAAGCTCTTCTGTGGGGCAGTGTACAAGCTCTTCTGTGGGGACGTACACAAGCTCTTCTGTGGGGCCGAACACAAGCTCTTCTGTGGGGCAGTGTACAAGCTCTTCTGTGGGGCAGTGCACAAGCTCTTCTGTGGGGCAGTGTACAAGCTCTTCTGTGGGGACGTACACAAGCTCTTCTGTGGGGCCGAACACAAGCTCTTCTGTGGGGCAGTGTACAAGCTCTTCTGTGAGGCCGTACATAAGCTCTTCTGTAGGGCAGTGTACAAGCTCTTCTGTGGGGCAGTGTACAAGCTCTTCTATAGTGCAGTGTAGAAGCTCTTCTGTGGGGCCGTACACAAGCTCTTTTGTGGGGCCGTACACAAGCTCTTCTGTGGGGCCGTACACAAGCTCTTTTGTGGGGCAATGTACAAGCTCTTCTGTGGGGCCGTACACAAGCTCTTCTGTGGGGCCGTACACAAGCTCTTCTGTGGGGCCGTACACAAGCTCTTCTGTGGGGCAGTGTACAAGCTCTTCTGTGAGGCCGTACATAAGCTCTTCTGTGGGGCAGTGTACAAGCTCTTCTGTGGGGCAGTGTACAAGCTCTTCTATAGTGCAGTGTACAAGCTCTTCTGTGGGGCCGAACACAAGCTCTTCTGTGGGGCAGTGTACAAGCTCTTCTGTGAGGCCGTACATAAGCTCTTCTGTGGGGCAGTGTACAAGCTCTTCTGTGGGGCAGTGTACAAGCTCTTCTATAGTGCAGTGTAGAAGCTCTTCTATGGGGCAGTGGACAAGCTCTTCTGTGGGGCCGTACACAAGCTCTTCTGTGGGGCAGTGTACAAGCTATTCTGTGGGGCAGTGCACAAACTTTTCTATGGGGATATGTACTAGTACTAGCCCCCTGAGTGGGAGGAACTTGTTCCACTTATAAGTGATCACATGCTGCTTTATGGCCACATTGGCATGAATAGCGTTCACGGATTAAAATGTTGTGAGGCAACTTCTGGCAGAATACGCAATGTGCATGAGCTATGTACCTCATCACAGCTTTGTAACTGGGATGGAAGCATTTGTAAAATGACAAAACTAGACTATTTTTTGCAATATCCATATTTCTCAGCCTATTAACACTCATCTGAGACGATAGATCAAAATTTTTTCAGCCACCTATAGCATCCGTTTACAAGTTTCCCCCGACTTCTACTGAGAACTCGTTATCAAATGGATATGCTGGAAAAATCATGCCTGATTATTATCTCCAGCCACTGACCCAGGCAGCTTGTTCCTGCACGCCCTTCCCCTTCCATAGAGCAGAACACGCTGCTCAGCCAGGGGTTTATATGCAAAGCATTCCAAGATGGTTTTGGGAGATAAAGGTGTTTAGGTCTTTAGTTGCAGTAGCCATAGCGACCATTTTAATTTTTCTGTGTTACTCAACCCTGGGAGTTTCCACCTCTGTGTCTGTGTTCTGTATGCATTGGAAAAGTAATCACTCAAATGGGTCTAAGGGCACCATCAAAATGTAGGCAGGTAGACCAGTGATTTCCATCTATGCCACTGCTGTTAAACCTTGTGCACTCGCTAGATGGTTCCCTAACAAACATCTGAGGGCACACTTGTAAATATGGAGGTGCCCAAGTGTAAATAGATATATGGGGCTTGATTCACAAAGCGGTGCTAACTGTTAGCATGCTTGTGAAAAGCCACTTATCATGCCTAAAAATCCTTTGCGCACGCTAATTAGCGCTTGCGCGCAAAGTACCACGCGCAAAACTTTGCGAGCACAAAGGCCGGTGCACGTGAAACATCGCATGGGGTGCGACGAAAACGACGCACCCGATGCGCCTATAACGGCGCATTGGATGCGCCCTAAACGTCGCATAGGTGCATCGGGTGCGTCGTTTTTGTTGCACGCGATGCAACTTTCGCACGCACCGGCCTTTGCGCACACAAAGCTTTGCGTGCGGTTCTTTGCGCGTGATCTGATTTACTTTGGTGCGTGCTAAGTACTTAGCACCCTAGTTAGCACGCCCAAAGTCTTTAGGCGTGCTAACTAGGTTAGCACCGCTTTGTGAACCAGGCCCATAAACTTCAATAATAGGAATGAGAGGTAATCTCTTACCTCTCCTGAATGACAAAAAACACCAGTAGTACTGGAAAAGCATTTATACAAAACACAAGATAGATAACGCATTTCACAGGTACCAGCCCACTTCCTCAGGCTAGTAAACGTGAAACGTGTCGTCGACTTTGTGATTACAAGGATCTGCAATCCACTCTTGTGAATATAGCTGTATATAATTACAACTTCCCATTAATTAATGATACTACACCATTGGACTCCTGGTCTGTTGAGTACAAGGTCATTTCAAAGATCACCGAAACACTCCTATATCTGAGGGCATAGTTCTCCACCTTTCCCCTCCTGCTCTGTCAGGCATCGGATTGTCATCCTTTCGCCTCCCACTATAGCAACAAAATGGGTAGAGGCCGAGAACTTGGCTCCGAACTGTTGCCCAAGGTCTTGGGCTCAGATCTCTGCTGGGGAAGGTATCTAAGCATGTGTATGCATCCTTAGTTATAAACATCACAGCAATGCATTGAGTGATATTTGTTTTTATAATACAGAAAAAAAATTGTAAAGCAAAGCTTTCAGGACTGTTTGTTTGTGGCTGTCAGTCTGACATAATATAGATTTCACCTGTTCCCGTTGCTAACTCTCGCTGATTACCTCTCTTGTCTCTGTGTCGCCGATGCCCGCCGCTCGTTTAGTTGTCTGAATGACAGCTGAGCGCTATGTGCTGGTCAGGAGCTGATTTAATTGGCTCCTGACCCTGTGAGCCAGTCACAGCTCTAAAATAGAAAAAAAAAGGCCTGGTCCTTAAGGGGCCAGAGCCGTGTGGTCCCGAAAGTGCCTCATCTACACGGTACAATTTTTCGTCAGATCGGATCTATTAGATCATTTCCAACCGGTTCAATCGGATTGCGTTAGATTTTGGAATAGATTTTGGGTACTTATCAAACCAAAATCTATCGCAAAATTGATCTGAAACAATTTGCACGTCTACACACGATGCAATTTCTTATTAGATCTATCTAATAGATCTGTCTATCTGATGGAAAATTGTACCGTGTAGATGAGGCTTTACGTAGCGCTCAGTGTTCAATAAGTGTATAGTAGTCAGATAAGTTATATTGGTAACACCCCATTAACGGTACAATTTTTCACTAAATGCGATCTTTCGATGTGATTTGAATGATCGTAAGTAATCTGAAGGTACTTATTAAATGTTCACATTTACTGAACGATTCTTTCTTCAAATTCGATCATATTCTCCAACTTTCGGATCAATTTTATCCTGTAAAGCACTTGACCAAAGAATCGTTTACTATCGATTACCTTCATAAACGGCAAATCTTCTATACAATACGATCATAAAAATCGCATCAAAAGATTGCACTTGGTGAAAAAATTGTACCATTAATAGGCACCTTAACCTCCCTGGCGGTAAGCCCGTGCTGAGCACGGGCTATGCCGCCGGGAGGCACCGCTCAGGCCCCGCTGGGCCGATTTGCATAATTTTTTTTTTGCTACACGCAGCTAGCACTTTGCTAGCTGCGTGTAGCATCTGATCGCCGCCGCTACCCGCCGATCCGCCGCAATTCCTCTCGCCGCGGCCGCCCCCCCCAGACCCCGTGCGCTGCCTGGCCAATCAGTGCCAGGCAGCGCTATGGGGCAGTCCCCTCTGACGTCGATGACGTCGGTGACGTCATCCCACCCGTCGCCATGGCGACGGGGGAAGCCCTCCAGGAGATCCCGTTCCGGAGGCGATCGGAGGGGCTGGGGGGATGCCGCTGAGCAGCGGCTATCATGTAGCGAAACTTTGTCTCGCTACATGAAAAAAAAAAAAAAAAAATTAAAAAAAAAGATTTGCTGCCCCCTGGCGGATTTTTTGCAAACCGCCAGGGGGGTTAATATTGGAAAAAGAGTTGTACAAAAACGCCAGACACAGCCAAAGAGTCGCATTCATCGAAAAGGAAACCTGGAGGCTCAACTTACATTTCTGGGCCGTATAGAAACCCTTTCATGATCCATATTCATCCCTGGAATAATTACGCTCATCTTACGGGGACCTTTAAAGCCTAAAACGTTGGTTTCCTGGCAATATAAAGACCAAAAAAACATGAATGAAGAGTCCAATCCATATCATAATAATACAACATTTTGGGCCATGTCCTATTCTAGGTGATAAGTAGCTTGTAGATGCCCATTTCCTTCAAGCGATGGCCGATCGTTAGATAGCATTACTCAGGCAAAAGCCTGAGAGATGCTCCCTTTGCCAGGCGATGGGGAGCGAGGTTTATGCTGTGGTGCTGTCCTTCAGCACCACGGCCTCGCTCCTAACACATGCGCACATCCGGCGAACATCCGCCGCCATCTTCCGCCGCAGCATCTGAGGGTCTCCTTTAACAAGGTGTCTTCCAGAGCTCCCTGCCAGGTCGCCGCACACCTTAAAAGCCCCCCACACAGCTCTGCCAGGCACCCCTGTAAATATACATACCACCGCTAATCACCTGACGCCTCTCGCTGCAAATTCCTTTGCGTAATTACAGAGTAATTACTATCACTGTAATTACTGTGCGCATAGGAGTCCAGGCAAAGCATCTTTGAATCTGAAGCCGGGGCTCCCCATTGGTCCGCTGTCTGAGCCCTTTTAATAGGCGGGAACATTGCAGCAGGCCTGCCCCTTACTGTCTGAGAATGTGATGTTAGCCATGAAGCCTGGCTTATTCCTCTCCTCATTTCCCCTGGTCCTCATAAATATTACTTGAAAAATTCACATTTTCAGATAGGGAGAGGACCACGTTGTCTGCGATGTACACCGTGGATTGATTGACAGTGGCGCTCGCGCAGGCACACTAGAAGAGGCCGGCCTCTGCCCCAGAGGGGACCCCGGGCCGCAAGAGCTGCGGCATGGGACATGTCAGCTGCAAGGGGCTGTAGGTTGCCCCAGGTAAGTAGAATGGGGGTGACCGTTTTTCGGCTGATGACTCCTTTAATACCCCGTTGCCCAGATTTCAGAATTGTCAGATTTCATGCTGAAATCTATTGAAAATCTTTGCCAAGCGTGAGAAAGGATTCGATCCCTCTCAGATAAGATTTGGTGTGACAAGGATCTATCTGGTGGCCATCTATTATGCCTGGTACACTCCATACATTTTCCCATCACAGGTCAAATTGATAATTTCCGTTATGTCTGATCTGTTCTTGATCAAAAACAATATCCATTTTGTGCAGTAATGATCTAAAAAACAACCCTGTTCTCGATTGGTAGCAGATCAGACATGATAGAAATTATCGATTTGACCCATGGATCTGACAAAAAATTGCATGGTGTGTACCAGGCGTAAGTGCATGGCCATCTTCACTTTCTCATCACCGTCCTTCCCTCACCAATCTGTCTGGATTCACCTGATCTACATACATGGGCTCCACAGCCCAGGGACAAGCCCCCAGCCGGGATTTCTGACCACCCGTGGTTGCCGCAATATGCAGGAATGTAATTCTCCGGCCAGCCAATCATCAACAGATCTATTTGTCGCGGTTGTTGAGCTTTATGGCGCACTTACGTAGCAGATGGCTGCCAGCTCCTGGCGGAGATTGCTGGCCTCCAAGCTAGAAGAGGTCTTCCCTGGATTCACGCCGTTGTCATAGACGGTGAACTTTGTACCCATTAGGTTTGATCTGTAGGAGAGAGTGATACAGGAAGCGTCAGCGATTGCCATTACTGTGCATTTATTCTGCAGGTCACTGGCTACGACGCGCTTAATGTCCTTCCACAACTATGAGCACTGATTGTGATACACACTTCCAGAGCTATCATAAAACTAATACACTAATCAGCCAAACATTAAAATCACTGATAGATGAGGCGAATAACAACATCTCGTTACAATGGCAACACGAGTAGGAAAGATCCACACGATGCACAAAGGAACTCATTTATCCAAATACAGCACCATAGTAGCACAAGGCTGACATGTTTTGGACTACACAAGTGTTCGGACATAGCTATTGGACCTAGATATAAACAGACAGCAGAGAGAGATGGCAATGCATCCTCAACCAAGCCGCAACTGAATGACTAGCAGCTTAGGTGCACAAAGCCTGTTATAGGCAGACACCCCTTGCATACAAAACAAATGCTACAACTTTACAATAATGGAGGATGTTAGCTTCTAAAACCAAATTGCATAGCACCGCGGCATGCACTGCGTTTGGGGGGAATCGAAATTGCACCAGTGGAAAAGGGACAACCCAATTACTATGTTACTCACAGTGCACCGCCCGAAAAATCATGTGCAATTCAAAAATTGGATAGCAACTCAACCTTTGGAATAGAGCCATTGCAGTGCATTTTAGTCTGGGAGAAATGTACTTCTATTACATGTGTATTTAACATTTTACTATTTTTGGATGACAGTGGTCTTTTAAAGTGTACCTGAGGCGACATGTGACATGATGAGATAAACATGTGTATGTACTGTGCTAAACATATTAATAACCAGGCTGTTTTACTTGTTTTGTTTTGCTGCCTGAAAAGAGTTAACCCCTTGAGGACTACAGGGCTAAACCCCCCTAGTGACCAGGCCATTTTTAGTAAAATTGGCCACTGCAGCTTTAAGGCGAAGCTGCAGGGCCGCACAACATAGCACACGAGTGATTTCCCCCCCCTTTTCTCCCCACCAACAGAGCTCTCTGTTGGTGGGGTCTGATCGCTCCCCCCATGTTTATTTATTTTTTTACAAATATTATTGTTGGTGCTTTTCTTTTAAAAAAAACTGTTTCTTTAATTACAGTCCCTCCCTCCCTCCCCACAGCCAGCCAATTACGGCGATCGGCTGTCATAGGCTTCTGCCTATGAGAGCCGATCGCTCTCTTGTCCCCCAGGGGGACAGCCGTGTCACGCTGTTGATCGCAGCGCTGCACAGTGTAAATAGACGGCGATCACGCCGTCTCACAGTCTCCCGAGCGGCAATAGCCGCTCGGCGACTGAAGGCGGGGCAAAGCTCCGCCCCCCAAGCAGGAGATGCGCGCGCATCCTGCGCGTGGTCTCCTGCAAAAGAGAGCCCCAGGCCTTTCCGCCAATCGGCGTTAGGCGGTCCTGGGGCTGCCGCCACGCCCATCGGCGTGACGCGGTCGGAAAGTGGTTAATTTCTAGGCATGGAAGTGAAAGCTTCTGTCTTGTCGGGAATATAGTAAGCATCACTGATAAGCAAATTACAGCCATAAATGTTTTCCTGGCAGAATACAACTTCTGAGGGCAGGAAGAGATAAAATACATGAACTATTGACTTTTTCTAACTCTGGGACACTTAATAGGCTGCCACTGATTGGAGACAGTAAAACATTCAACCTACTTTGTAAATTTTTAAATATAAAATAAAATCATGCGATATCTAAAAGAGTCATTTTTGGGAGTAGGAGGATAAATACAAGGGTTTATCTCATCAGTATAATTTCACCTCGGGTTCACGTTAAAGTAGTTCACATATGTGATTACACCTGATATGTTACAAATTCAGGGGTGCACAAAAATAAATGAGACTACTATCAAAAATGTATGTCTAAACATAATTTTACACCTTTACTGAAGAAAGAGAGGCTGTTCTGGTCAAAGATTAGGTAAGGAAGTCAATCATTGCAGTCGTGGTTGTTGTGGAAGAACCAGAAGGGCATTACTTAGTGATAGCCAATCAACAAGAACAGAGCCGATAGCCAATCAACAAGAACAGAGCCGATAGCCAATCAACAAGAACAGAGCCGATAGCCAATCAACAAGAACGGAGCCGAATACCCCAGCGACAGTATCATGAAAAAATGTTTAGAAGATTATTAGCAACAGCAAATTACCGATATTCTAATTATTGGAATGTAAAAGCTCAGTTTTTGAACTAGCACTTCCATGATAGTGATGTCACAGTGCTCCTGACTGAAATATTGCACAGAGTCTCTCCATGTGCAGCTAGTGCCATGGCTGGGATAACTGGGGACCCAGCGCAGTGCTAACCACTACGCCACCGCGCGGCCCACACTACGCCAACTCCTCCTTCCAGGTCATAAAATAAGGTACTTGAGTATTATACTGACTGCCCCCTGACTACTCCCCTTTGGAAGTCTACATATCACTGGGCAGGCGAGGGTCTTAGCTTTCATTTGCACAATGCCCTCATCGGTGCAATGCACCTTTCCTGAGTTAGGAGGTATTAAATGAGGGGTGTCCACTCCTTATAAAGTGATATTCCCCACTTCACTGGAATTGTCCCCTTGCTCGCTCATTTTGCTTGCTGCACTGCCGATGTGGACTCAGTCCTTGCTTTGTTTGGACATCTTTTTGTTTATACTCTCTGTCCACTTGGATAGTGGCCATTGCACAGCAGGATCCTCGGCTGCTCACTCGGTTCTGAGCTGGAAACATGGGCTGCCAGGTAAGTGACGCAGGGCATAGTGCAAATGAAAGCCAAGGTTCTTGGCTTTTCCAAAGGGGAGATCTTTTAAACAGAGGGCAGTCAAATTTGGTATAATACGCAAGTTCCTAAATTCATAATAATAATAATGAAAACGTGGTTTATATACAATGCAGGGGGGTAACTACAGATGAGCAGCCCTTGCAGCCGCAGGGGGGGACAAAAGATATAAAGGGGCCCAATCTACTACTTGACCAGCCCTGATAAAGCGGTCCATCGTTAGATCAGGTGTTTTTGTGGCTACACATGTTATGGATATGAAAATGATGATGGCCACACTTTTTTTTTACGACCACTATAAGATGGCTTCTCAGGCTGTAAGCATCACAAGGGGAATGCAAGGAAAGGGTGTGAACATTTGGGGCCCCCTTTAAAGTTTGGTGTGGGGACCCATGATTTGTAGTGACACCCCTGATACAATACACAACATGTTGTGCATCAGAAATTACCGTATTTTTCGGACTGTAAGATGGTCCTGACCATAAAATGCACCGAGGTGCATCTAGACCAAATCCAAGGGGAAAAAATATATACTAAACCTGGTGCATCCATGGTGAAGGGGCATCCTGTGGATTATGCCCCCTTGGTACCTCATGTCCCCTTGTGTCTCCCTGTGTCCTCCTGTGTCACCCATGTGTCCTCCTCTATGCCCCTTTGTGTCCCCCATGTGTCCTCCTCTATGCCCCTTTGTGTCCTCTTCTATGCCCCTTTGTGTCCTCCTGTTTCAGCCTCTGTCCTCCTTGTGTCCTCCTCTATGCCCCTGTGTGGCCCCCTTGTGTCCTCCTCTATGCCCCTTTGTGTCCCCCTTGTGTCCTCCTCTGTGCTCCTTGTGTCCTCCTCTATGCCCCTTTGTGTCCTCCTGTTTCAGCCTTTGTCCTCCTTGTGTCTTCCTCTATGCCCCTTTGTGTCCTCCTGTTTCAGCCTCTGTCCTCCTTGTGTCCTCCTCTATGCCCCTTTGTGCCCCCCTTGTGTCCTCGTCTATGTACCTTTGTGTCCCCCTTGTGTCCTCCTCTGTGCTTCTTGTGTCCTCCTCTATGCCCCTTTGTGTCCTCCTGTTTCAGCCTCTGTCCTCCTTGTGTCCTCCTCTATCCTCCTTTGTGGCCCCCTTGTGGCCTCCTCTATGCCCCTTTGTGTCCTCTTCTATGCCATTTTGTGTCCTCCTCTATGCCCCTTGCGCTCCTCTGCATGGGCACAGTACAGGGAGTCCCCGACAATATGGTGGGTTCAGGGGCGTAACTAGAAATCACTGGGCCCCCCTGCGAAAATTTGGATGTCCCCCCCACAGTTGCCAAACAATCGTAATGGGGCAGCGTTTCACTATAAAATAATTGTAATGGGGCAGCGTTTCACCAGAAATTAATCGTAAGTGGGCAGCATTTCACCAGAAAATAATCGTAAAGCGGGCAGCTTTCACTAGAAAATAATTGAAATGTGGGAAGCAGTCACCAGAAATCATAATGTGGGCAGTGTTCACCAGAAATCATAATGTGGGCAGCATTTACCAGAAATCATAATGTGGGCAGCATTTACCAGAAATCATAATGTGGGCAGCAGTCACCAGAAATCATAATGTGGGCAGCATTTACCAGAAATCATAATGTGGGCAGCATTCACCAGAAATCATAATGTGAGCAGCATTCACCAGAAATCATAATGTGAGCAGCATTCACCAGAAATCATAATGTGAGCAGCATTCACCAGAAATCATAATGTGAGCAGCATTCACCAGAAATCATAATGTGGGCAGCAGTCACCAGAAATCATAATGTGGGCAGCATTCACCAAAAATCATAATGTGGGCAGCATTCACCAGAAATCATAATGTGGGCAGCAGTCACCAGATATCATAATGTGGGCAGCATTCACCAAAAATCATAATGTGGGCAGCAGTCACCAGAACTCATAATGTGGGCAGCATTCACCAGAAATCATAATGTGGGCAGCAGTCACCAGAAATCATAATGTGGGCAGCAGTCACCAGAAATCATAATGTGGGCAGCATTCACCAGAAATCATAATGTGGGCAGCAGTCACCGGAAAAAATGCACCTGTAAAATAAACAATTCACTCACCTGACAGAAGACTCCTCTCCTGGCCGGCCTCTGGTGCGAAGATCCCCCGACGAACCTCCTGCTGTGAAACTCCCGCTCTGACAGGCAGAGAGCAGGGCTATGGCAAGTTGGTGCCGAAGCCCTGTACTGGAGACACAAATAGTCTCCAGTGCAGGGCTTTGGACGCCATCTTTCCGTAGCCCTGCTCTCTGCCTCCCGGGAGACTGCGGGTAATGAACTGGTGTGGCAGCGTCTATTAGACGCTGCGGCCAGTTCAACACCTGGCCGGGGGGTCCCACAATCGGGCAGGCGGCAGCGCTCCACCCACATGGTGGACAGGCCCCAGATGGGGTTGCATCACCGGTAGTTACACCATGGGGGGGAGTTGGAGGTCCATATTGGCAGGCTATCACAAGTTAGGAACTCACTGCATTTGGACCATAAGACGCAATTACTTTTTCCCCCCAAAATACAGTATTATTCATCACTCGATAAAGGCAGACACAGATACACACACACACATACAACCATAGCCAGACACCCCTCCAAATTTGCAACCCATCTTATTATTGAATATTCGGTTTAATGCATCTTTTGTTACCGGAGTTTCCCGATAAAGCTCTCGCCTCCCCGTGAAAGGTCGGTGGGATCTATAGAGATGAGGTAATTGGATGTTTTACTCTTCTTCCGTTTCCTCCCCGCCAGAAGAAACACCTGCAGATAAAACACATTTTACAAAACAACATGAAACAGATACAGATGCAGTAAAAAAGGTGACCTTCAGTCTGGTTAAAAACTATAATATTTGAATAAGTAAGTCTGAATAAAATACTGTAAACAACAATGAATGCTCTTCTCTCTTTTGATCATAACGGGAGATCAGCAGCTTTGTAGCCTGGGACCTGAAACCCTCAACACCCATGACCAGGGCTAATCAGAAGTCTGTAGACCAGTGGTGTCCAAAGTCCGGCCTGCGGACCATTTGCAGCCCGCAAGCCTATTCCAGTGGCCCGATGCTCTTTCCACTTTTTCATTGCATGAGGCCCGCAGCAATTGTGACACATGCAGACCACGGCTGCACAAGTTAGCCGAGAATACTATGAGGTAGCTCCGCCACTTCCATGTCCCTATAAATGGCAGCATGGTGTTGTTGAGGTTGATAGGGTGAGGATCAAAGGCTCCAGTTGTTACGATGCAACTGGCGTATTAATATGTGTCTTTCAGTATCACCCAGGTCTTCAACGAGTTTGGTAAGTAGTGCGAAAGGATCAGTGTTTTGGCAATGAGGGACAAGTCATGCTGCAGCTGGTAAGTATGGTTCCTATTTGCAGGAACCAGGTGAAGCAGGTGGCTACGCCCTGCACAAGGGTAATTAGAGGTTCCGGCAATTGCCGGACCCCAAATTACTTCACCTTCCGAGTTGCTATGATTCTGAATGAGAATAGTATTTAACGCCGTTGGTAATCTGAGCGGCAGCAGGGTGAGCCATCATTTGGCTCGCCCTGCGCCCAGCTCACCAGTGGCAGAATTATATGTACGCGAAACCAAAGGCAATTAACAAAAATTGTGTTTAATTTTGTTAGATCGGCCCCATCAACAATCTCAAGAATGGGGATGTGGCCCTTGGTCTAAACCAGGGGTTTCAAACTCGCGGCACGCGGGCCTTTTGCGGCCCTCGATACAATATTTTGTGGCCCTCGCCGGCAAAAGCTTCCTTATAGTTCGCTTCAGTGCTCCCAAGTAATTCGCCGCATCCCCACCGCTAAACGAGGGCTGCAGAGCCCCCAAATCGCCCGGGGGGGCAATCCACCAGCATTTCCTGGAAGGGGCAGAGCTTTCAGCTTCAGCTCTGCCCTTCCTGACGTCAATCGCCGCTTCTCCCCGCCCCTCTCTGTGAAGGAAGAGTGAGAGGGGCGGGCAGAGGCGGCGATGCGCCACGATTGGGACATTCTTTATGCGGCCCTGCCTCATCCTGACTTTGCCTCCTGCGGCCCCCAGGTAAATTGAGTTTGAGACCCCTGGTCTAAACAGTTTGGACACCCCTGCTCTAGACCAAGTGATTTAAAGGCCAAGTCTAGGGTGGGCTCCGATTTGCAGACCTTGAGAGCCTTCTGGCAAACAATGTCCAAATTCCACCCCTCATTGGCTGCACCCCCTCCTCAGGAGAGGGAGTGAGTAGTAGTTTGGCTACACACCCCTCACATTAACTACAGATGAGCAGCCCTTGCTGTAATGCTCATGTAATGCTCAGTTAGGTTCTTTTCTAACCAGCTCTCGGTGGAATTATGGCAATGCTCCATTTTTAAAGGACAACTGAAGTGAGAGTAATATGGAGGCTGCCATATTTATTTCCTTTTAAATAATACCAGTTTCCTGGCAGCCCTGCTGATCTATTTGACTGAGAAGGGTCTAAACAACACCAGAAACAAACATGTACATAATCTTGTCAGATCTGACAATGTCAGTAACAGCTGATCTGCTGCATGCTTGTTCAGGGTCTATGGCTAATAGTATTAGAGGCAGAGGTTCAGCAGGGCTGCCGGGCAACTGGTATTGCTTAAAAAAAAATATGGCTTCCTCCATATCCTTCTCTTACAGTTGCCCTTTATCAAAGGCATTACTTCTCAGTATTTGTGGTATTATAATTCTACCATACAATGCAATTCATAGCTTCGTCTTTACATGTTTTTCTTTTGACCTTTTTGCCATCTTCTCTCTCCAGGTGGAGGTAGTAGGTGGGGTACATGCCACGGTCCATTCCCTTCTTGTCTCGGGTGATTCTGCACTTGATGGTGACACCCTGGGGGGCCGGCCTCATGGAGAACTCTTCCAGGTCCTCCACGTCTATGGATGGCTCATTGGTCTGAGGGCTCGGGGCGGAGGCCGTCTCCTGCAGGCAATAAAATAATCCTCAAAGGCTTGTAACTATGAAGCCAACAATTAGCATATTTAATCCCTGAATGAAAGACTTCCCTGCAATAATCTGTGTCTCTTCCCCTGCAACAATTTTGAGATTTCTCTGCAGCAGTTTGTGTCTTCTCCTCTCCCACAGTGGTGAGATTTCTCTGCAGTAGTTTGTGTCTCCCCCCCTCCACCATCAACAGAGAGATTTCCCTGCAATAGTTTGTTTCTCCTCCCCTCCCACAGCGGTGAGATTTCCCTGCAGTAGTTTGTGTCTTCTCTTCTCCCACAGTGGTGAGTTTCTCTGCAGTAGTTTGTGCCCCCTCCCTCCCCCCAACAGAGAGATTTCCCTGCAGTAGTTTGTGTTTTCTCCTCTCCCACAGTGGTGAGATTTCTCTGCAGTAGTTTGTGCCCCCTCCCTCCCCCCAACAGAGAGATTTCCCTGCAGTAGTTTGTTTCTCCTCCCCTCCCACAGTGGTTAGATTTACATGCAGTAGTTTGTGTCTCCTCCCCTCCCACAATGGTGACATTTCCATGCAGTAGTTTGTGTCTCCTCCTCTACTACAAAGGTGAAATTTCCTTGCAGTAGTTCAGAGCTAGATGTGAGGAGGAGGTTCCCTCCAACAGTTTGTGCCTCCTCCCCTCCCACAATGCTGAGAATCCACTCCAGTCATTTGTGCCTCTTTCTCTTTCACCCCTTCTCCCAGTAGCGTAACCACAGCCCCCATGACTGCAGGAAAGAGGGCTGCAATAGCAGGTGGGGGACGGGGTAGGGCATAACTTGAGGCCTGTACACACATTCCCTGGGGCGACATTGCCAGCTGTACAGATGCATCGCTGACGATGCATCTGATGCTGACGAAAATACTGGGGTATGTGAAAGAGAAAAAAACAAAATCCAACAAACGTTACGGAGAGGCGGTTAAATTGGTTAGAGAGGCCTATAATCGATATAGTTCAGATCCATCAGAAATCAATAGGAAAACTTGGATTAAAGCCAAGATAGATAGTGATACCTGGTTTAGAGCAAGGGAAGAAGCACACAGACCATACATAAATTTGCACTACTATAGACATGGGGAAAAAATTGGAAGATTGTTGGCCTCACTGGCAAAGAGAACCACCACAACTCGTAAGCCAATAGCAATAAAAAATGACAGGGGAGTGCTTGTTCATCACCCATCTAAAGTTTGTGACCTATTTGCAGATTATTACCAGCACCTATATTCTTCTAAATCACAGCCACAAACTGAACTGCAAACCTTCCTAGACAAATTAACATTCAAGAAACTCACAGATGACGAAAGAATAGAACTAAATGCAGAAGTGACTCTGGCGGAGGTGAGAGGGGCAGTTACATCTTTGGCTCTAGGCAAAGCACCAGGACCTGATGGTTTCTCTTCTGAATACTTTAAAACTCTTAAAGATGAGATATGTCCTATTCTAGTTAAAGTCTTTAATAAAATACTCCTTACAGGAGAATATATCCCCACAGGACACTTAGCTCACATAAAATTGATACCCAAAGAGGGTAGGGATACAGAACAAGTAGCCTCCTTCAGGCCAATATCACTTATTGACCTAGATGTCAAGCACTTATCCAAAATCTTAGCAAACAGATTGGCAAATGTTATGCCTAGATTGATCCATCCCAATCAGGTGGGGTTTACTAAACAAAGGGCAGCAGTAACAAACATCCGCAAAGTACTTTTAGTACTGGAAGAAATGAGATCCTATCCTTTAACCCATAAATCTGCGGCGCTACTGAGTATAGACGCAGAAAAGGCTTTTGATCAGGTGGAGTGGGATTGGCTGTTCGGGGTACTTGCTAAACAGGGATTGAAGGGTTCCTTTGTCAATGCTTTAAAAGCAATGTACGCCACTCCGAAGGCTCAAGTGGCCATGGCAGGTTTTTTATCCAAACTTATTGATCTTAAAAGGGGTACAAGACAGGGTTGTCCCCTGTCCCCGCTCCTTTTTAATTTGGCCCTTGAGCCTTTGGCAATACTCTTAAGAAAAAACTTAGGGGGAATTACAGTGGGAAACAGATTGGTCCAACAGGCCTTATTCGCGGACGACATACTTCTCTTCTTATCTGACCCAGTCACCCAAGTCCCAATAGCACTAAGTTCTATAGAAGAGGTAGGCAAATTCTCTAGATTCATAATTAACCCTCAAACAAGTGAATTGATGCCTCTATCCTCTAAGGCAGATACTATAGGATGGCCTAACCTGGGGGTAAAACTTAACACAACAAATATCAAATAATAAAAATGTGGTCTTTTCTAGAGATCCCACACAACTGTATAATTTAAATTATACCTCACTAATACGTAAAATTAAACTCCAACTAGAAAAATGGCATAACCTACCTATAGGATTTGCGGGCATAGTGGCATTAATTAAAATGATATCTATGGGAAGACTCTTATACCCGTTGCAGACGATCCCACTCCTCCTGAAACATAGGGATGTGGCCTCACTCAACACAGCGTGGTCTAAATTTATATGGCAATCCAGGAAATCTAGGATCTCTAGAACTAAACTCGCCTTGCCAAAACACCTTGGGGGCCTTAACCTACCCTCGATTAGGGATTATAATTTGGCGTCTCTCCTCCGCCATTCACATGATTGGATTCTCAAGACCAATCATTATTCTAATGTAAACTTGGAACAGGAACAAGCACTCCCCTGGTCGTTAGAGGGCATCCTACACGCCCAGCTGAGTAATTTACCACTTCATTTGAAACACAATGTGATCTTTAGGTATCCCATAGCAGCCTGGAAAGCAGTCAGGAAAAAATGTGGCCTTCCTTATAAATATTCCAAATTCCTTCCAATATGGGGTAATCCCAACTACCCATCTAGCATTCAGCAGAGAACTTTCGCCACTTGGGATGACAAAGGACTAAGATGTCTGGGAAATATGTTTAATATCTCTGAGGGCAGGTGGTTGCCTTTTAGGGAGCTGAGAGAGAAGTTCAATCTTCAAGTAGGGGATTTTCTCCCATATGCCCAAATTCGGTCTATGGTTAACAAAGGTCTGAATCGGCAGACTTCCATGTTTGCTACAAAATTTGATGGGATCTTGAAACCAGGGCTCTCTTTCAGATCTTTGGCAGACTATTATTTAGCCATAAGAGAACTAGACAACAAAAAAATAGCAGATAGGGCAATGAGAAAGTGGGATGAAATCCTGCAAGAAGAAGGGATAGGGGAGCGGATATTAGAGGGCAACTTAATGGTAAGACAAGTGATCAAGAATGAAAAATGGAGATCTTCACATCTGTTTATACATAGAGGCAAGTACGCCTTTAATATCAAATATAAAATACCACCCCCAAACTATACCCCGCATTGCCCCAAATGTAAAATGCTCAATGCGGATCTTTTGCATTGCATGTGGTCTTGCTCTAAGATTCAACTCTTTTGGGACAAAGTCCTTAAATATGCAAACAAGATATGTAAAAAGAAAGTAAGCAAATCATATCTCCTTTGTCTTTTCAATTATATCAGGCTACCTAATAATGATGTCCAAGCCACTCCATCAACACTATATCATATTATGTTAATAGCGGCTAGGAGAGCCATACTGTGTAGATGGTTAGAGTCCTCTAATCCGGATCTCAAAACCTTGGAACAGGAACTACTTTACATCTTTCATATGGAACGGTTAACTACTCTACAGGCCAAAGAAATGAGAACTAAGCCTTTCTTCAAAATATGGAGGAACTTTATACTACATCACTTCTCTCCACAACAAATTAAGGCATTGATGAGTGACTTTCTCCTGACCGTTTGGTACTGCTTGGAGTCAATCGGGGGCAACCTAGGCAAGCTAGAGGTTCTAAGGACCTCTACTCTGCTGGACGGGTCTTCAACATAGATTTTACAAGACACAGTGAAGCTCGGAGGGTGGGAGAGGGTGGGAGAGGGGGGGGGGGGGAAGGGAGGAACTCGGAGTTTGTATATGACAACTTTACACAAAATACTTTTTCAATTTGTGACTATGCCCTTATTGCAGATTCTGTATGTTTCTCTCTAAAAACAAATAAAAATTATTATAAAAAAAAAAAGATTGGCTTACTGACATTCAAATCCTTGCACAATCTGGGCCCTGGATACCTGAAGGACTTGTTGCAACTGCATCACACCCCCCACAATCTTAGATCAAAAGGACGCAACACCATGGTCACCCCCAGAGTCCACCTCAAAACCTTTGGAGACAGAGCCTTTTGTCATGCTGCCCCTACACTTTGGAACTCCCTGCCACACCCAATCAGGACAGCTCCATCCCTGGAAGCATTTAAGTCTAAACTGAAAACCTACCTCCTTAGTCTGGCATTCATGAACATCTGACTATCTCCTCTGTAACACAACCCAGCCTGCAACCCTGTGTTAATCTGAGACACAACTATGCGCTTTGAGTCCTATGGGAGAAAAGCGCTTTACAAATGTTATTGTATTGTATTATTGTATTGTAGTGTTACCTGGCAGCTAATGTGTGGCCGTTTCCCACATATAGCCCTGAACTTCCTCCTCACTTCTAGCCATGAACCTCCTCCTCACATCTAGCCCTGAACTTCTTCCTCACATCTAGGCCCTAACTTCCTCCTCACATCTAGCCCTGAACCTCCTCCTCACATCTAGCCCTGCACTTCCTCCTCACATCTACATACCTCCCAACTTTTTGAGATGAGAAACCAGGACATAAGCCACACCCACTGACACACCCCCTGACACACCCCTAGCCAAAAAAAATATATATACACAATTGCAGATATATATATATATATATATATATATATGCATGCAATTGTCATTAAAAAATGGTGGGGAGAAGGGTGAGGGTGCCCATGGGTTTCTGTGTCTATGCCCCCCTGATGTGTCTGTCCCCTTCCCCTCTCTGCACGCCCCCCTGATGTGTCTGTCCCCCTCCCCCCTCTCTGAACGCCCCCCTGATGTGTCTGTGCCCCCCCTCCTCCCTCCCTGTAGGAAGAGTGAGCGCAGCGGAGCAGCCAGCCGAGTCCTCTTACCGCTGATCCACTCGTACTGGCATCAGACCTCCATGTGCTTCCTGTGACGTCATAGTAAACAGGAAGCACATGGAGGTTCGATGCCAGTACGAGTGGATCAGCGGTAAGTAAGAGGACTCGACTGGCTGCTCCGCTGCGCTCACTCTGCTAACAAGGAGGGGGGGACAGACACATCAGGGGGGTATTCAGAGAGAGGGAGGGAGGAAGTAATGAAGCCGGGCTCCCGCATCCCTCATTACCGCGGCTGGAGCCTCGATCACTTTTTCCTCCTCCATTCTCTGCCCAGCCGTTGGGATTCAAGAGGGGGGGGGGCCCGGGATAGCGGGAGCCCCCCCCCCCAAATCGTGAGAATCCCGACGAAAACGGGACGGTTGGGGGGTATGCATCTAGCCCTGCACTTCCTCCTCACATCTAGCCCTGCACTTCCTCCTCACATCTAGCCCTGCACTTCCTCCTCACATCTAGCCCTGCACTTCCTCCTCACATCTAGCCCTGCACTTCCTCCTCACATCTAGCCCTGCACTTCCTCCTCACATCTAGCCCTGCACTTCCTCCTCACATCTAGCCCTGAACCTCCTCCTCACATCTAGCCCTGCACTTCCTCCTCACATCTAGCCCTGCACTTCCTCCTCACATCTAGCCCTGCACTTCCTCCTCACATCTAGCCCTGCACTTCCTCCTCACATCTAGCCCTGCACTTCCTCCTCACATCTAGCCCTGAACTTCCTCCTTACATTCTTCCTCCTCACCAGACTGGATCATTCTCTGACCTTGTTAGACTTTTTGCTGGTGGCGGAGCCAGGCCTCGTGTTGCTGTTTAGCTGGGAGGAGCTGGAACTATCTTCATCTTCCTCATCCTCTTCTTCATCAAAATTCATGCTGCTTGATATTCCTGGAAATAAGGACAGGTTTACATGTATTATTATTAAGCTGTAGTATTGTTGCCACAATCATGCCCTCTGGTATACAATGGCAATGGGAAAAGAAACTGTGTGTTTGTGATGAGTGGAGATGGAGAGTAAAGCTCAGGGGGAAATAGAGGCAACACAGAAAGAAATGGTGGGTGGCGAAGAGATGAGGAGAGAGATGATGGGTGGCAAAGGAAGGAAGGAAGGAAGCAGGAAGAAAGGAAGGTGATGGATAAGCACTGAAGTAAAAGGAGAAAGAGGTAGTGGAGGAAGAGAGGTTGCTCAGAGAGATATAGAGGAGGAAGAGAAGTGGCAGAGAGAGATAAAGAATCCAAAAAAAAGAGAAATGGCAGAGAGAGAGATGGAAAGAAAAGTGGCTTAGAGGGGAATGATGGAAAAGAAGGCCGTTGGGCACCAAGATCGTCAGGTATCTAATAGACGCCTATGTTAAATTTCGGCTATTGAGCACCCGAGGGGTCATTTGAACGTCCAATGCAGCTAGAAACCATTAGGCTATCTATATTGCACTGCATGGTTGTAGGGGTAACAACTATTGGTAGTTTGGGAACCCGAGGTTAGGGGGAGTGTAGGGTTTGGCACCTACCTACAGGGGGAGAGGGGGATTAGGCACCCAGAATATAGGGTTAGGGTAGTATATAGTAAAGTATTGGTAACTTAATTCACCGATACCTGTCACAGTCATTGTGGACTTCACATTCATTGTGTACCTGGAACTTATAACACTGGCTGCCCTCATGGGCCCAGCCCTCATAGCCTGTCACCACCATTGAATATTGTATCTAGAATCTTTTTTTTTAATGTTTTATCATGTATGTCTCTTGTTTAGTCCACTATTCTTCATGTCCTTGTAGATGTTGAGCACTGTTGCCAAACCCAATTCCAGGCATGATTCTGTCATGCTTGGCGAAATAAATGATTCTGATATTTTACTATTCATGGCTCCACCCGGCGCCACATTACGTACTCTAAGGAGAGAGAAAGAGAGAGGAGTGTTTTATGGAGAAAGAAAAAGAGAGAGGTGGCAGAGAAAGACAGAAGTGAGAGAGAAGGGCACTGGAGAAGCATGTTAATTAAGTGAAGTGTTGCATGTTGGGTAACTCTTTGTTTGGTTGCAGATCACCCATAATGGTGACACAGGTGGCGGGACGTCTAGGTCTCACCCTTCTTCTGCATGGTCACCCGTAGGTCCTGCTTGCTTTGCGTTTGTCCTCCAGCCGCCGGCTCCTTCTCATCTTCCTCATGGGGGGACTGTCCTACCGTCAGGATCTGTACGTGACTCCCCGATGTGACCTGGGACTCGTCCTGGAATGCAGCCGGACCATCAATACCTGCAGAGGGGACCATACATGAGTACATGACAACCGTCTAGTGAGCTTCACCTTCTCATGGTGACTTAGTGACCTGGGACAAACATGCAGGTCATGTCTCCCTACCCACTTACCCCGGGCTGCATGCCTGTTCTGGACCAGTGGTTCTAAATGCAGAAAGGATGGGTATAGCTACCCTAAAGCTTACCCCTTTTAACTAGGTAGCAGTTCTAATAGGTTTGCCTCTTTCTTCACCGGCTAACCATTTAGAAGTGATATTGATGAAAATTGGTAAAATATCAACTCTGATCTTCTCAATACGGTAAACAGTATTCTAGAACTGCAGAATTAAGGTACATACACAATTTAACAGTCACACATTTTGGGTGGTATTTTAGAGGTCATATGCGTGGAGGTAACGGCGTGAATAATAGCGGACAAATGTGACAGAACCCCTGGCTGCCGTCCCCCAAAATATAAATGTGCTCCCCATACATTAAAATACTTTACCTGTCAGCTGTCACCCCCCCACAGTGCCCAAACAATTTCCGTTTCCGCAATGCCGCCCAACGTGGCAACCGGCACATAGTACGTGGGTCACAGACATGTCCTACGTGCTATATGCCGGTAGCCATGTGGAAAAAGAAGCATGTTGTTCTTCTACTAACCCCTAACAGGCAACAGAATGCATCGCTAGCCTGTAGGCTAGTAAAGCATCTGTATAGAACTCCTGATCCCTGCAGGCCATGTTTATTCTGTGTATGTGTATGCATCTTTATGTAGCTACACATCTGGACATCGGTCCCCTGTATGCGGAAAGTTCAGTTTGCTGAATGTAAGACACCCCACGGGTTTGGGCAGTGCTGGCTGGCTATTAATGCTAACCATTCAAACCAAGGATGCCGGCGAAATTTGAGTGCCGGAAATAGCCGCTAGTAGAATATCGGTACAATTACTGCAATTACAATGCCTGCTAATGGGCATTGGTAATTCCAATAGTAAAATATCGATAAATGTTACCGATTTATTACTAACGCTTAACCTAACCCTAAAATATTGGGTGCCTATTAAGTTTGGGTGCTCCTATGTAAATTCCAGCTATGAGGGGAAATTTAGGCACTGGAGGGGCCCGATAAAATAGCTGGCGACAGGGCCACCCGCTATACAAACTGTGGCTACAAATAGCAGGCACACAAATGCCAGCGGCACCCACATTTCTTAATTTGGGATTCCCCAAATTAATTGACCTACTGTGGCTTTTTGATCTTCCTGAACCTGCACATTCTCCTCTTAAATCAACAAGACATTTCTCTTTTCCTCACCCTTCTCAATAAACCCTAGAGATTGTTGTGTGTGAAAATTCCAGTAGATCAGCAGTTTCAGAAATCCTCAGACCAGCCCTTTTGGCACCAATAACCATGCTGTGTTTAACGTCACTTAAATCCCCAACGCTCTGTTTGAACTTCAGCAACTTGTCTTTGCCACAAAAGACAAAATGCCATAAAGTGGACCTGAATTCTTGCACAGCAAAGAAGGAGAACACAAAGAAATCCACCTTGTGCCCACCCTGCATGTGTTTATAAAGAACAGCCTGTCTAAAAGTCTCCCTTCTGAGCAAGAATTGAGCAAGTGTAATTTGAGCTTTCTGCTATCTGTTGAGTTGAGAGTTAAATAACACTTTCTGTGCTCCCAGCAAACCAGGAAGTAACTACACTGCAGTATCTCTATAGGAGTTCTGTAAGCTACAACAAGGAAATGTTTTTATGGTTATTATGATGTTGCTTATCTTTTAGAGCAGAGGGAAAAGTTCTGAGTTCAGGTCCCCTTTAATGCATTGAGTCACTGCCATGTGATTGGTTAACAGGTGTGCCTAATAAAGTCGCCAGTGCGTTTGGATTTCAATGCTGGGTCCATGCTGCAGGATTCAGCTTAATATGCGTAAGAACAGTTATTTTACAAAGCTCCAATTACAGATAAGAAATACAATCTGGGAAGGATTGGGCTGAACAGTATTTGCTTTGCCCAGTGTAATCTGTTTCACTACCGTTTTTTCACATTGGGATTCATACAAGATCTTACCAAAGATTAGTAAGGGCTATAATGGCCGAGAACGGTCTTGAATTTATCCAGCTCTTTTATGTCTGGCGAGATAATCAGAATCTCGCTTTTACATCTCTGGCTACAAGAGAAACCTCCAGTTATCAGACGCTGGCCGGTGATAGCGATCTCTGCGCTGGGACTGCGGCGCTCTGTATCCACTACAGAGGAGGATAGGAAAGCCATGAATGACATGGCAATATCTGCATTTAAAGAGGTCTTGGATGTTTTCCTTGCACGGAAGAGCATCCACGGCTATAATTATTAGGTAATTCCCGGGAGAGTTGATCCAAGGATTGATCTAACTGCCATCTGGAGTCAGGAAGGAATTTTTCCCTTTTGAGGCTAATTGGCCCAGGCCTTGAAAGTTTGTTTTTTTTGCCATCCCCTGGATCAACTGGGATACGAACAGGTTCAGGATGGTGTTGTTTTTTTGAGGGGAGTTTTTTTGTGGATGAACTTGATGGACAAATGTCTTTCTTCAACCAAACTATGTAACTAAGATGTAACTATGAGGGCTGCTACTACTAAGAAGAAAATCTAGATATTCTGTGTTTTTTTCTTAATGGTAACAGATTTCATTCTGTCCCCTTGCGTCCCAGAGAGACATTGTCTAATAGAGAGAAATAAACAGATTCTGTGGATCGCTTGGTGCCTAATTAGCCCCACTGTGTGTGATTATAATAAAACAATATTGTTTTTGCCCTTAGTAGCTGCCTTGCTTGCCTGGCTGTAAATGCATGGCCAGCTCATATGGAAAGTGAGCGTAAAAGTGGCACAGAAGGATCTACATTACTGCAGCATGAAGGCAGGGAGATCCTCCGGAGGCAATGGTGAGGATTAAGGGCAGTATTTCTGCTGTCCACGATAACAGCTGCTCATAATTGTCACTAATTAGTAATACGACCCTAGTGAGTTTAAAGCTACGGACACACACTAGATTAAAGTGGGATAAAACTCCCAAAACAAAACATTAAATAAAAATGTGTTTTCCTACTTTTTAGTATACAGTTATCATATTTGCTTTTGTACACAAGTAATATTGTCCATTTACAAATTATAGATTCCCACAGTACAGTATATCTGCTCTGAAAGCTGCCATTGCAATTTATTGCATAGCTGCTGTATTTATATATTATAAATATCCATTGATCACTTCTCAGCTCTCTCTGGTTCTACAATAAGTGCAGTTCAGTGTCAGCGCGCTTCCTCTTCGGATGTGGCCAGGTGCTTTCCACTGAAGAACAAAGTGCTGTGTTAAACTGTTTAAATGCTGCTCTGCTTCAATTTTTTTGTGGTAGTAGATTTTATACTGTAAATAATCTTTTGGAACAAAGAGGAAATGCTGAGTTTCAGACCACTTTAAAGGGATAGCGAGTAGGTTTGTAAAATCACAATTTGTACTTACCTGGGTCTTTCTCCAGCCCACTGCAGGCCGCGAGGTTTCCAGGCGCCCTCCTGACTGCTCTCCCGGTCCTGCTGGCGGCTCCGTTAATTGGTGACTTCTTCCTGAAGTTGCCAGTTTGAGTCCCCGCTGCGCACGTTACGCGTCAACCAGCCAGCTGGCGTGAAAGCCCTGCGCGGTTCTCTAACTCTGAACTGTGCATGCGCAGGACTCACCCTGGCCAGCGTGATGACACGTAGTGGCCGACGTGATGACGCGTAACGCGCGGCGGGGACTCGCACTGGTGATTTCAAGCAGACGTCACCAATTAACGGAGCTGGAGGAAGCCCCAGGTAAGTACAAATTGTGATTTTACAAACCTGCTCGGTATTCCTTTAAACTCAAGCAATAGAATACAATATTTTGTCAGGCTTTGTATTTTGCTTATTCAGTGAGGGAAATAAGGATTTGATCCCCTGCTGATTTTCCTTGTTTGCCCTCTGACCAAGGAATGACCAGCCTATTATTGTAATGGTCACTGAACTTATTCCCTCACTGAATAATCAAAATACAAAGCCAAACTAAATATAGTATGTAAACAATAAAGAGATCAAAATTATGAAAACAATGGCTACACTTTAGTGAATAACCTCTTAAAGAGAAACTCCGACCAAGAATTGAACTTCATCCCAATCAGTAGCTGATACCCCCTTTTACATGAGAAATCTATTCCTTTTCACAAACAGACCATCAGGGGGCGCTGTATAACTAATATTGTGGTGAAACCCCTCCCACAAGAAACTCTGAGGACCGTGGTACTCCTGGCAGTTTCCTGTCTGTGAACCTTGTTGCATTGTGGGAAATAGCTGTTTACAGCTGTTTCCAACTGTCAAAAAAAGCATGCAGCAGCTACATCACCTGCCAGCAGTAAAAATGTTACCATGTAATAAATGGGCAAACACTGACTAAATCATTAATACACAATTATTGTAAAAATGAAGCACTTTTGTTTATTACATTATTTTCACAGGAGTTCCTCTTTAACATTTAAACCTACAGATTGCCCAGCAAGCTCATGGTGAACCAGAACTCCTAGGAGTGTGCAAGGGACTAAAAACTATCCTTCTTACTAATAAATAAGTCAAGAGGTATAGGCGCTACTACGGTCTCCAGGGGTGATGTTTCACACGGCTCTTTCTCCTCACTCCCTCCGTAAGGTTTCCAGACAGTGCAAGCAGCCCTCAATTCGATTTGCATAGAGGGGAGAAAACACAAAACACGCCACATAGGGTAATAACGTCTGGCCAAAAGTATTACAACCTACACCTGCCCCACACCGATGTAGCACACTCCAGATATAATGTATATAGATTGCGCTCACCAGATAATATGGCTGTTCAATCACAAACGGCATCAAACGCTTGCCATCTATAGCCAATCGATCATGAAGCTTCTTGATCCTGCTGAAATTGTCTCCAATCCTCCACACACTGGTACTTTCAAATATGTCAGGAAAGAGAATACACAATAGTGCAGTATCTTAACACTTTCTTTGGCACCTTCACCTCACCCTAGTGCAGCACCCTGTGCAATAAATGCAATGCGCTCACCAGATGGGGTGGCTGCTCAATAACAAACAGCAATAGTGGCCCAATGTATGCAGCCTCTGGTCCGCTGCTTCCTTCCCTTTGGCTGCAGTAACTTCTAGTAGTGCAGATGTCTTCAACTCTATACTTGGAAACAAAGGCAGGCGCAGCATATAGTGTAGTATCCAAACATAAATGCACCTCCACCTTCTCCTTTATGTGAACACAGCAAACGTGCACCCCACCATAGGTGTGAGTGTCAGGTAAACCTATGCGCTCACCAGATCCTTCTGCTGTCTAACCACAAACAGCAATACAGGCGTTTTATACTCCAGTTTAGCTTCTAGTCCTCTGTGTATAGCTCCCTTAAAAAAACTAAAAAGACACTTCCATTGCGCAGTACTACTTTTAATTTTGATAAAAATGCAAAAATTACACTCACATTTCCCAAAACGTTAAAAGCATATTCAGATTAAAACTCCAGCGTCCTGGATCCAAACAGCATGCTCTCCTTAGTGTACCGGGGCTAGAGGAAGCTTCATGATCGACTGGCTATAGATGGCAAGCGTTTGATGCCGTTTGTGATTGAACAGCCATATTATCTGGTGAGCGCAATCTATATACATTATATCTGGAGTGTGCTACACTGGTGTGGGGCAGGTGAAGGTTGCAATACTTTTGGCTAGACGTTATTACCCTATGTGGCGTGTTGTTTTGTGTTTTCTCCCCTCTATGCAAATCGACCTGAGGGCTGCTTGCACTGTCTGGAAACCTTACAGAGGGAGTAAGGAGAAAGAGCCGTGTGAAACATCACCCCTGGAGACCGTAGTAGCGCCTATACCTCTTGACTTATTTATTTGTGATTATTACGGTGTGGCGAACCGGTACTGAGGAGAGGTGGAAAAACTGTGGGTGGAGCGCAACATCTTTGAGAACTTTTATAGCCTTCTTACTAACTCCCTTACTAAAAATGCTATATAAAACAGAATTTTGCCTTCTTAAAGAACAAGCGACACCCATGCTAACCTAGAAATAAAAAACACAAATATAAGTAGATAAATACTACTTCTACTTGCATAACAGATGTATTGTGCTATCCACGTAATGATGCCGGTGAATTTTATAAAGGAAAAGCAGAAAATCCTATTCTAGGCAGTGGCCATCTTACCAAGCTAATGCTGACATCATATCCTCCCTGACACTTGTTTTCCCCCCTCCCTTCTCTTGCTCATTGTGTATTCATTAGCTGCCCTCCTCCCAGAGTCTTCAGACACTCCCACTGAGGTGTATTCTAACAACTAACACCGTCTTATCCTCCAATCGCTGAGTCACCTCAGCCTTGCTTGTAAATACAAGTGAGCAGAGAGTGTTTCTGATAAGCAGCTGGGCAGGGAAATAAATGGAAGAGGAGGAATATATTATAGATAAAAAGAACCCCCAGCATGCAACTGAATGGCAATGGCTATTAAAGGGCCAGTGCTCCTAAAGTATGTGATAACTCCAAACCATAACAGCAGAAAAAGTTTTGCAAGTTTTGAATGCAGGATTAGCATCTTTATCACTTAATACACTCAGACCAGTTGCTGTTGAAATTTGATTTTTATAGTGACAATACCGCTTTAAAACAGAGGGTATTTGCGAATAATTTAGGTTGTAGTGAGTATATGGGGTATCCCACAATCAGAGCTGATGAGTCGGTACAAAAATCTTCCGACTCCAACTTCGACTCCTCAGTTTATGAACCCACCGACCTCAACCCCCGGGTACCCAAAATGGCTCCGACTCCAACTCCTCGACTCTGACTCCTTAGTCTAATACTTGCCAGGGCTGTGGATTTTGTACAAAAATCATCTGACTCCGACTCCCGACTCCTCAGTTTATGAAATCACAGACTCCGACTCCTCAGTTTATGAAATCACAGACTCCGACTCCGGGTACCAAAAATTGCTGCAACTCCTCGACTCCAACTCCACATCAATGCTGAATATGCAAATCATCTCTTTGTTGCCCCTGATAGCTAACACACCTCCAGAACCGCTGGAATGCAATGATGTGTCAACTGCACAGAGCCAAACTAATCCAACATGCATACAGACTGTGACAGACTGGTTTGTCCTCATCAATGAATGGCAATGGATTAATGTGGCTCTACAGGGTAGGACTTAAAACACCCAGAGTTAGATTGCCCAGCAAGCTTGTGGTGAACCAGAACTCCTAGTAGTGTGTAAGGGGCTAAAGAGGGCGTTTTGGTCATTTTTAGCTCCTTACACTCTCCTAGGAGTTCTGGTTCACCATGAGCTTGCTGGGTGTTTCAAGTCCTACCCCATAGAGCCACATTAATCCATGCCATGCACTAATGAAGACCAACCAATCTGAAACAGTCTGTATTCCAGGTTGGATTCGTTTGGCTCTTTAATATCACCAAGCAGACACATTGTTGCATTCTAGCGGTTCTGGAGGCGTCTTTAGCTATCAGGGACAACAAAGGGATGATTAGCATATTTAGCAGTGATGCATTTTGGGAGACCTCATATGCTCACTCCCAACCTGAATAATCACAAATACCTTCTGTTTTCATAAGGAAAACTTCTGCTTTGCATTTACCCAAAGTGAGCGCCGAAAATAAGTTTGCCACAATTGGAGCATTTACTAATGTGACCACACTGATGGGGGATCTTCATGCCATTACTGCAGGGACACTGACACTATACAGCACTATATACACGAAAATGTGCTGGGTGGGTGGGGGCGTGTCATGCTGTGTGATGGGGGCACGTCATACAGTGTGATGGGGGTGTGTCATGCTGCGTGATGGGGGTGTGTCATACTATGTGATGGGGGCTTGTCATGATGTGTGATGGGGGTGTGTCATACTGTGTAATGGGGGCGTGTCATGCTGTGTGATGGGGTGTGTCATACTGTGTGATGGGGGCGTGTCATGCTGTGTGATGGGGTGTGTCATACTGTGCGATGCGGGGGTGTCATGCCGTGTTGCACATCAGGGTGCGCATACACATACAGGTCTCATGCTTGCACATACGTGGGATGGTAACATGCGACGTGGCTTCACAAGGTGACTGACTGAAGCATGCGGCTGACCTTTGTGTTTGCCCTTTTTTTCCTTCCTGGCACTGCCGGACGGGCAACTGGCTGCTGCACCCGCCGACTTGGCTTTTTTAGCAGATTTGGGAGGTTGTGTCTCTGTTACCACCTGTGGCTCCTCCTGTTCGGCCTCCTGCACTGCTTGCAGCGATCAGCAAAAAGGGGATAGACACAGAAAAGATTAGAGGACATGGAAATCATAGCAATGATCTGCCCCGCCACAACTCTTCACACACCAAATCCAGGCACAAACAAAACTAAAATACAAAATTTACATCTATTTTGTCTTTTTTGGCTCATAAAGGTCTAAATAATAATTTCATCACGGGATCCCGATATCTCAGCTGTTACCTAGTCCAAACCTTTAGACAGTTGTGTGTAGCAGATGTCACAGGTGTCAGATTTCATGTTGTTACATTGCAAAGCATGATGGGGGATGAGTATTTAAAAAGCAGTAGGTGTTTCCTTATGAGTTAGATCTCAGCACCTCCACCCATCTCCCTGTAAACTCTGCCCCATTCCCAGTCTGAAGCAGATGCAGGGCCTGCTGTTTGCTACACACACAGTTCCTCTTCCTGGATGACATCAGAACTGTGATCACCATGTGACCAGATTAATAACTGATCAATATAGGTACATGACTGTGCTATAACAACTGAAATGTGTTGCTATTGATTAGCAAGCTTTAAGTCAATGACCTGTTCTATAAAGGCTATGATAAAAAATAAATTGACTACTAAAACATGCCATGATTTATTTTTTCACACATTCTGTCAACAACAAGAGAACAACAGAATACATCTACAAATGAGACAAAAAGTGTTTTATAAAAACTTAAATTTTAGTCCTACAGTCTATGGGAACAATATGCTGAGGAAGGAACTGCAAGGTCTCGCATGCCCTGCAGCCCAAACAAGATGTATCTGCTTACAGTACTGGAAAAAAGAATTACATTTGGCGCACCTGAGCCATATCAGCTGCAGGTCTCATGCAAAAGGAGTGTTTCATTTGGGACAAAGGAAATATTAAGGCCAAGGAAGTCCTTAGGCAGCTTTGGTTCCCCTGCTCGCCACCTAGGTAGTGCTGGGGGCTCAACAGAGACGGCGCCTAGGCTCCTGTACAACCACAAGGCCCTGAATTTAAATAATACGGCCCCTGACTCCCTGGCTTATGGGCGACCTTGTGGACACCAGTTGCAATAGATGCCTTACTTAGGTTAACTTAACTTCTTGAGGGAGACAGAGTAAATAGTGGTCATGTTCGAGTTTGGGACCACGTGGTTTGGCACACCTCTGGGAAGAGAAGGCTACATAACTAAATAGCCTAGGCTAAACATCACTGGGAGGGCAGAGTTACATACCAATATACAGCAATATGTAGGTCTAGGAAGTGTTTCTGATGCTGAAACCAGGAAATTTACCATTAAAGTGGGTACTGAATAATTTACTGCATTTTACTATATGTCATTACAGTGCCTCTTTAAAGTGTACCCGAAGCGACATGTGACATGATGAGATAAACATGTGTATGCACAGTGCTACACATATTAACACCTAGGCTGTTTTTCTTTTGCTGCCCGAAGGAATACAGTAAACCTTCCTGAAAAGCAAATTACAGCCATAAAGGTTTTCCTGGCAGAATACAACTTCTGAGGGCTGGGAGAGATAGAAAAGGTCAATAGTTCATGTATTTTAACTCTGGGACACTTAATAGACTGCCATTGAGCAGAGACAATAAAACATTCAATCTACGGTGTAAAGCTGGCTATACACTGGCCCGATTTGCGGCCGTTTCGACAGCAGATTCGATCACTGGGATCGAATCTGCTGCCAATCGTTCGCGCTAAACGCACCCGCCGATCCGATTTCCTCCCGAAATCGGATCGGTCCGTCGATCGCGGCGTGCGGAAAAATACCGTCGATCGCCCGCGGGTAGGGAGCGCGTCGCTAGCGGCGGCCGATCCGATCAGGTATACATTACCTGACGCTGGCTCCCGGGCATCTTCTCCGCGCTGCACCGCTCTGTTCCTACTTCCATCCCAGCGTACATTAACTTCCTGTGTCACTGCAGTGACCAGGAAGTTCAAATAGAGGGCGCTCTATTTGAAATTCCTGGTCACGGAGTGACACAGTGTACGCTGGGATGCGGTGCGGGGTGCAGCGCGGAGAAGAGGACCCGGAGCCAGCTCTAGGTAATGTATACGGGGGGGGGGGGGGGGGGACAGGCGGCAGGAGCAGCTCAACAGATTTAGATCGGTTTCAGGCTGAAACCGATTCACAATCTGTTTGCAGTAAAGGCAGCCATACGATCCCTCTCTGATCAGATTCGTTTAGATAGGGATCTGTCAGCTGGTCGATCTAATGGCAAATCGACCAGTGTATGGCTACCTTAAATGTTTAACTGTAAAATAGAACCATGGGATATCAACAAAAGACATTTTTAGGAGTAGGAAGATAAATACAACTGATTATCTCATCCGTTTATTTTCACCTCCGGTTCACTTTAAGACCTCAAACAAAACAGAAACAGCTCAGTAAGGTCACATGCCCCATTTATCTGTCAGCTGCAGATGGAAATGTGCTTTGAAACATGTCCTATGCAGGAAATTTGAAGGCCTCATAGGCTATAAGCGCCCGCTATTTGTAGGTGTAGTTTTTTATGGTGGGTGGCCCCATCGACAGCTATTTTATAGGCTGCAATTAATACGGGCACCCAATATTTTACAACTGATATAGGTAGTGTGGCGGGGGTTGGGGGTAGACTGTTAGGTTTATGCATTGTGGGGGGTCAGTAAAGGTTAGGCATCAGTGGGGGGTCGGTTAGGTTCAGGCATTAGTGAGTTGGTCAGTTAGGATAAAAAGTAGGGATAATAAAAATTGCACCCTGCAGAGAGAAAACACAGAGACAACAGGAGCACATATGGTGCAGAATGTCAAAGTACCAGAAGTATGTAAAATATGCGGATGGGTTATTTCTCACAAGGGTGGGTTGCAGAAGTGAAACCGACCACTAGAAGCATATGGAGATGTTTAACCCCGACTCCACTCGGGTGACCAGACGGAGCTGGTGATGGTTGCACTCTTGATAAAAAGCAAACCTCAAATGATCTAAATTGGTCAAAGAGGGTTGATCCCCCTCCCAAAGGAGTGTGAAGGCACAGGCTAAAGGGGAAAGAGGCGCCCAGAGAAAATATAATGCGCTAAAAACAAATACAATTAATAGAATGTTATTGCACTAGCAACGCGTTTCGTGGGTGCATACCCACTTCCTCAGGCCAAATAGCAGTGCCACAAATAGTGCTTGTAGCCACAAAGGCGCCTTATTTGTGGCTACAAGCACTATTGGGCACTGCTATTTGGCCTGAGGAAGTGGGTAAGCACCCACAAAACGCGTTGCCAGTGCAATAAAATTCTATTAATACGTGTATTTGTCTTCATTGAGGTAAGCCACCTCACTTTTTTTCATTTTATTTGTTTTTAACGCATTTTATCTTCTCTGGGCGCCTCTTTCCCCTTCATACAGTTAGGATAAGTCATCAGTAGAGGGAGGGCTTGTGTAGGAACAGGGCTAGAATTAGCGTTAGTAAAATATCAGTAAAATGTACAGATTTTTACTATCGGAATTACCACTTCCCAATAGACAATATCAGTAATTTTACAGATATTACCTCAGTAACATTGTATGGACTAAACAGGCACGACAACGTTTTAGAACGAAAGTATTTCAGTGCCTGCAATTTCTACAAATACATCTTAGCAGGCGAAGCTTTCTGATACCTGTAGTTCCTGCAGAGATGCTCCATTAATCGTTATTGTCCCGTTAATAAAGGTAGCCATACATCTAGCAACGTATGGGCAGACTCGACCAAGAGACAAATCTCTCATCGAATCGATGAGAGAGATCTGTCAGCTGCCCATACACCGCAGGCCGATTCCCGATCAATTTCAGCATGAAATCTCTCTGGAATCGGCCTTGTGCACCGCATCTGCCGCCCTGACGCTGTGCCCCCTAATGTCAATGCCCCCCCTCCCCCCCCCCCCCGGTGCCCTGTGTAAAGTGTATAGATTACCTGTCTGCGGCCTCTGCTTGTCTCCTGCTGGCTCCTGGGATTCCTCCTCTGCATACACAGGCGCCCCACGTGGTTTGTGACGTCACACGCGTGCCATTACTAGGAAACCACGTGGGGTGGGCGTGTATAGAGAGGGGAATGCGCCCAGAGCAGTGGAGGGACAAGCGCAGGCCACGGACAGGTAATGTATCCTTTACACAGGGCACATTTACATTAGATGGGACAGCATCTGAGGTTTCGACGCGTTCATCGATTATTGAGAAATTGCACGCCGCGCACCCGATCGAGCAACATCTTGCAGCATGCGCTATCGAGAATGCGACCAAGTTTCATCGTGAAATCGGTCGCATTGTTGGTCGGGCGTGCACTTGGCGAGACAGATTTTCATCCAATTCATTTACAATAATCAAATTGGATGGTCGATCGGCTGCCAAGGCGCCTGATGTATGGCCACCTTAAAACATACAGAAATCATTGTCACATCAGCTTCACAAATGAATCCACTTTATCGTTTGTTCTGTCCTTGAAATCCCTGGATAGGCATCCACTCAGCAGTAACACTGACACAAAGCACTGACACATTCCACTGCCTGCATATAAAATGTAGCAATATAGAACGCAATAAAGCAAAGCTGTTCGGGTAATTGCAGACTTAAATTCCGGATTTTATCTTCAAGTAGAAGATTTGGCTGGTAATGTGTGACTATTACCCACTAAACAAGGCTTTAACGGTCGCATTTTTCTTCCTGTAAGAACAGGTTTTACGTCCCGCTACTTCCAGGTAGCACATCGCCGGTAACGTGCTGTGTAATGGGAGTCGTGGATAAGTCTATAGCATGCGCCATATACGTCTTGATTTTTATGCCTGATTGACCTTTAGATAAGATTCCTGAATTGAACACACGATTAATTAACGAAAAGTGATTGCAATCGGTCTGAAAATGAATCGTGCAATCGAGCAGGATGAAAGATTTTAGTGGATTGCACAGGATTTGGCTGCCATTCCTGCTGCTTTTAATCGACTGTAGACTGCTTTTACCTAACCGTGCACTTCAATCATATTGCAACTTTGAGTGATCAAAACATAATCGATCAATAACAATCAACCTATTTTTTAATGAGAAAAATTGATAATTTAAATGATCAATCAGAACTTGATGAATGTATGGCTACCTTTAATCTGCCACTGACCAGTAAGCTGTGACAATAAAGGAAGCTATATATGGGACTATCAGAAACAATTATTTAAAGTGTATCTATACAATTTTTCTAGTCACCCCACCACCTAAATTAAAGACGGTCCCCCCACTCCTATACTCACCAGGACCCCTGAAGGCTCCAGTGCTTACATCAGACTGCGGCTTCCATTGGGGTACCTATTAGCTCCTGGAAGTACGCTACCTTCCCCAGTAACATCAGCAAGGGGGTGTGGTGATTACTCTATCCATTCACCATAAAGCTCTAGCCAGCATATCAGACAGAGAAAGGGGAGGCTGTTTCAGGAATGTGATGCAGCGGGGGCGCAGTAATGTTGAAACGGCATGGGGGTTCCTCTCCTTATTTCCCCCAATCTCAGACTCTTTGCTAAAGTAACATTTTCAGACAGGAAGAGGCAGGCTTGCCACAATGGGCTTGATTCACTTAAAGGGAACCAGAGAGGTTGGGGGGGGGGGGAGCTTCTATACATACCTGGGGCTTCCTCCAGCCCCATACGCACGGATCGCTCCCACGCTGCCCTCCTCTGCTGCCTGGATCCGCCGGTACTGGGTCCCGTCATTGCCGCGAGTCGGCCAGTCGGCCGGCAGACGCGGCCAAATGTCCGCATCACACGGGGCTCCCTCCATACACATACGCATGAGGCTGCCTACTGCGCAGCCTCATGCGTACGAGTATGGAGGGAGCCCCTGTGATGCGGACAATTGTCCGCGTCTGCCGGAAGTGACGGGACCCGGTACCGCCGATCCAGGAAACAGAGGATGGCGGCGTGGGAGCGATCCAGGCTTATGGGGATGGAAGAAGCCCCAGGCATGTATAAAATCTTGTTCTATTTTTGCATGCCGTTCCTCTCTGGTTACCTTTAAGCTGCATACACACGCCATACCAGACGCAACAACAGGTCCGCCGGAACCTCCCGGTGGGCGGTCTTTTAGACGACAGTAGCGGATCGTTCAGAAACAGCTTTACCAGTCCGCCGACAGCGCGTACACACGCGCATACTGTCAGCTAAAGACCGCGCAGCGGGAGGGTCCAGGCGGACCCGTCGTTGCATCTGGTATGACGTGTGTACGAGGCTTAAGACAAATAGCGTGTCTTATTAGCGTTAAGGGACTTATCAGAATTAAGGGGCCTTATCGGTGCCTTATCAAAGTTAAGGGGCTTTATCAGCTTAGCATAGTGAGCGCTACTAACATATGCCTGCTAATTGGCAATGATGAGAGCTCCACTCGTCCTGCTCTGAGCCCTTGCGGGTCCAATCACTTCAAAGGACATTATCCCCGCACTTTGATTGGCCCAATAGGCTGCCTGTTACTTGACATGCACAAACAACCTCAAGAATCAGAATTCCCACTCTGAAGTCATAATTGATGAAATCAAAATTAATCACTGCTTCACTGTTCAGAAACTCTTTATTGTATCAAATGTGCACGATTAAAAACAATGTTAAAAACAAGGCATGGTCGCATGACATCCATAAGTCTGTATACATTATTATTATTGTTATTATTTAGTATTTATATAGCGCCGACATATTACGCAGCGCTGTACAGTGTATGTGTGTATATATATATATATATATATATATATATATATATATATATATATATATATATATCTTGTCACTAACTGTCCCTCAAAGGAGCTCACAATCTAATCCCTACCATTGCCATATGTCTATATTATGTAAGTACTGTAGTCTAGGGACAATTTTTAGGGGGAGCCAATTAACTTATCCGTATGTTTTTGGAATGTGGGAGGAAACCGGAGTGCCCGGAGGAAACCCACACAGACACGGAGAGAACATACAAACTCTTTGCAGATAGTGCCCTGGCTTGGATTCGAACCGGGGACCCAGCGCTGCAAGGCGAGAGAGCTAACCACTACGCCACCGTGCTGCCCATATATACAGACTAATAATAAATAGGCAAGGCTCTATAGTTCCTATTATAAAGATGAATATACAACATAATAATAAAATATGCCAAATGTCTAATGGCATAAACCGTATATATATATATGATATAACTATAAAATGTGCGATCTCTCAAGAACAAATTGATCTGTGCAATATTGTTAATATTCATAGATATCACATGGTGCTGGTGTAAGGGAGATAACACCATAGAAAAATGCCAAAAAAGTGAAAAAGTATTTAGAGTGAAGTATACCAATGAAAGTCCTAGTGCAAAAAGATGGCCATTATAGACAAAAAGTGCCAGTGTGAACCTATACAGCATATCCACCAAGAGTATAATGCAACAGAAAGTATCAATAAGAAGTATTATAGAGGAAATACCACATCTGCAGTGAATAGGAGCAGGAACCAAAGTGAAATGATGAGAGACGCAGAGTAGTGAGAGTCTTACTCAGTAGCAGGTTGGATGGGTGGACCACGCTGGCGCTGGGCGCGCTAGCCTAACTAGTTTAGCCCGAAAGCTCAGTCGGAGAAGCTGCCTCTGATGGAACTACTGCTACTGGGTAAGACTGTCAGGGCCATATGCAATTCACTTTTTCTCCTAGGTTTTCTCCTAGGAGATAAACTTTCACCTTCTCTTTAAAATAATTTTCACCACTTTGCAATTTAAAAAGTAGCAAAAAGAAGGTGAAAAGGTACAGTCAAAATTATTTTGAGTATTTTTTTGTTTACTGGTGGTTTAAAAGACCTTATTTTGACAAGGTGTGAAATTATCTCCTAGGAGATAACTCAGATGAAAATGTGAATTGCATATGGGCCTCACTATTCCCCAACCCTGTCCTCAAGGCCCACCAACAGTGCATGTTTTGTGAAAATCCACACAGGTAGTTAATCAGCTCTGTTGAGACACTAATGACCTCATCTGTGAATGTTTGTGGGTTTCCTACAAAACATGTACTGTTGGTGGGCCTTGAGGACAGGGTTGGGGAACTCTGTTTTAAGTGATTCTATAGAAATGGCCTTCACAAGACTTATTCAAGTACAGGTAGTCTCCGACTTACGAATGACCCGCCGATACGAATGGCATGGATTCTGTGTTTCCATGGGAATAAGTAAAAAAAAAAATTCAAATTGGACTTGTAGTTTTTGAGATTTTTTTTTAAATATTCAAAGAAAAAATGACTTTTAAACTTGTACAAGCAGTTGCAGAGGGCAGAGGTGACACAGAGGGGGACACTGGAGGGGGGCACAGAGGAGGTACAGGGGACAGAGATGGCACAATGTTCCGACTTAAGAACAGATTCAGGTTAAGAACGAACCTACAGTCCCTATCTCATTCGTTAATCAGGGACCTGTACAACTCAAGTGAAAAAAAGTCACATACTCAGCTATGGAGAGAGAAGGCTTTGGATCCTACAGAGAAGAACTAGACAGAATTGATGAGACTCTATAGAACTGCAATGCTGGTGACACAGAGGATACATTCTCACGTATACCACATGTCAGCATACACATTTACATTCATGTTTAACACAAATGCAAAAAAAGGTGCATGGCCATCCAGGATGTACAAAGCACTTTAATAAAAAACGGACTGGAAAAAAAAGAAAAGAAAAGAAAGAAAAAGCAAACTACATGTAGGAAAACACATTCGATGTTAACCAGTCCACTGATTAAGGCTGTCAGGTGTAATGTGCTTCTGTCTATTTTGTACGGGTGGAAATGAGTCTGAGCCTTGAGCATCATCTTCTCATGTATATATGTACTAATCCATACTATGCGTGATCTATGTATGTAGTTGTGTCAGCCATCCATGTTTATATTGTTCCAATGGAAGCATCATGAAAAATAACTGTGCTATAAAAAAAACCAGTAAGTACATACAGTACTATTATGGCCTAGATATCAGTTCTATAAATAGCTGTAATTTCCCAAGTGTTACTAATGATGGTATAAATCATTACACCCGCTCTGTAAGGGCGGAGTCTCATCTGCTGTGCTTAGCACAAGCCCCCGAGGAACCGAATACGGCAGACAGGAGCACATGGAATTATCTGCATATCTGTTTCTTAATTCTACAAAGGAAATTCAATGTCTGCTGAATTTTCCCCTTAGGGGTTGTTTCCTTATTTCATCTTATAAAATACCTTTTGGACATTAAGCAAGTGAAAAATACACTAAAAAGTAGACATGAGAAGGCATGATAAATTTTCTCTCTTTTTCAAAAGTTTTTGTTTTGAAATTTACAACATAATACAAGATAACACATATATCAAACATATGCGCCATAGGAGTACAAGGTACATTCACCCTAAATGGGAACTGTCATAGACAATACAAATGAACACCGGCAGCACACTGGCTACATATACCAATATCCAACATACAGGAAGCCCATAACTATCGTTGATCATCATAGCAAATGTAATCGTTTGACCACCTTCCAGGACAAGTGGCCTCTACAAACAGGACAACATATACCAAAGACACCTATCACCCCATAACTGAAAACGTAGAAAAATATTGAAATGTAAATAAGGCGGTAAGTCAGGCAAATAACTGGATCTACAAATTGAAAAGGAGGATCAAGAGTGATCTGAAAGTAGTAATGGAAGAAAGGCAGAGGAAAAAGCAAAAAAGGGGGAAAGAGGTAGGGGGAAGGGGCCTCCCACTAGAAACCACATAGTACTTCAGGCCATTACATTATATAACCACATCACTAAACTCAAAGTGTGATCGGAATTTTCACACCTCAATAAAGGAATGAGGGGTCCAATGCGAGAAATTAAGAAAATATGGTTTCCATATTTTCTCAAATTTAGGTAAGGAGTCATCCAAAATAGCTTTCATTCTGTCAAAACACAAAAGGCAGAGCTCAGGTTTGGTTTAAATAAAGCGAAAGGTAGTGTAGGAGATTTCTACCAACTAGAAATTACTTTTTTGGCTGCAATAAAGATGTGTGTGATTAATATATATTGCAAATGAGTAGCTTCGGGGGGTTGTAAACCCAAAAGGGCCACCTCTGGGGAATTTTTGATTTAGTGGTAGATAAAGCACCTGGTAGACCCTGATCCAGAATCTGCGGGCCCTAGGGCAGGACCACCATGCGTGCGAGAATGTACCCTTTGTCCAAACATTCTAAAACATAAACCGTTAGATCTAGTATTGAATTTAACTAGTTGGTCTGGTGTCAAGTATCACTGTAGAAGTACTTTATACTGAGTTTCCACTATGGATGCAGGCATGACTAACTTTGAATACTGTAGCAAAATTATACCATGCGAGAAAACTCAGGAGAAACGTTTATTGAATCGGGACCACCAGGTAAACCTGCAGAGGACTTGTGGTACATATGGACCCTGCAGGCAGCCATCGCACATTAATATTTGGTTAATAGTAATTGTGAATTTATCTCAAAGTCCATATTTAAAATTGAGTTTAACTTACTCAGGGTTGACTCAAACCAATATTCACCAACTGTAAACAAAACAAAATGATCAGATTAAAGCTGAACGAATTCTGCAGCAGATGATTGGTTAACAACCAATAATCAATTGTTTAATTGGTCATTGCCAGAATGGAACTATTGGGAAACCTTTTACTAGTCCCATACAAGTCGCAACATGTGCATGAGCAGCTAACTGCGTGGAGCAAAACAGGAAGGAACTGCACTTATACGACCTTCTGGAAATTGGTCAGAGAGTAATCAACTGCCCAAAAGGAGCTACCCATGTGTAGTGATGCTTTTGTTTTTCTCTTCAAAAGATCTTAAAGAGGCGATAGGGTCTGATACAATTCACTTTTTCTACTAAGTTTTCTCTGAGGAGATACTTTTTCATTTTCTGTTTAAAATCGCTTTTGCACTCTGCAATTGAAAACGTACCAATAACTAGGTGAAAAAGTACTTATTTTTCTCGCTTATGGGTGGCTTAAAATGAATTTTATTCATAATGTGAAAATTTCACCCAGGAGCAAACTCCTAAGCATAAAAGGTTATAATTACCCGCTGGGTCTTTTCTGTTTGGCTCTCCCCCTGAGCCCTGTAGGCGCCGACTTTTGGCATCTAGCCCCTCCCCTTGCAGACAAGTGCCATGGCTCTTCTGCAAGGGGGTGCAGCTACACACCATAAGTTGTCGAATACAGGGCTCCAGGAGAGAGCTGAAAGGAATATATGCAATGTGTATTTTAGGGCCCAATCCAATTCACTTTTTCTCCTACGTTTTCTCCTAGATGATATTTTTACATTATAAATAAAACGCCTTTTAAGCTTGAATAATATACATTGTGTGTTTTAGAAAGAATAGTCTCTTTAACCCCAATACATTCAACACTTCAGTGGTGTCTTCAAAACACTAAAGGTGTAGTCCCAGCTTAGAGGAGGATCGTGAGAGGAGGATTGTGGGAGGAGGTGGAGGCCAAAACAGCAGTCCCATCTTCCCTCCCACCATGCACTGCAGCTCTGGGAAGGCGACAGACACAATACAGAAAGACAGCTGGCACTCTGATGTCTATGGAGCAGCCAGGAAGGGCAAGCATTAGTGTGGGCAGCATGCAGTGGGTCGGACAGACGTCAAATAGACCGAGAAACAAAGTACTTACACGGGTGATATCTACAAATAGCCAAGAAGAGAGAATGGCGCCACTCAGTCAGCATATCATTGGCCTGGGACATGCATGTGGGAGGTGTGAGTCACATCCTGTATATCCTCTAATGCTGGTTATATCAGCAGACATGGAGAATTAATTTTACATATACCAGTATATATATATATATATATATATCCTGTACAGGTGGCTTCCATAACCTAAACTGTGATCCATTTTTTAATTCCAGAAACAAACAATGGAAAGCAAATTATAGACATGCATCGCAGACGTCCAGGATCGGTGGTTTGATGAGAAATGGGAAACAAGAACGTGCGTACGAACCTGCTACGTCATTATGCGTGGCCACGGGGAAGCAGACAGGACATACTGCACATGCGCAGTATGTCCGGAAGACAAGTCAGGAGAGGTATAAAAAATTGTATTGTGCGTGGGCACACCATTCCAAGGTTGGGTGCTTGGTATTGTGGCATAGGCTATGCCCATCAGCTTCAAAACCATCAAATATACCAGCACACCGTGTTGAAAAAGAAAAAAAACGCTCTTTTATTGAGCCATCATGTCCACAAAGATACCACCTTTGTGGACATGATGGCTCAATAAAAGAGTGTTTTTTCTTTTTCAACACGGTGTGCTGGTATATTTGAAGTCATGGGGAGGTGTCTGACTTGCAGAGAAGACCAGGAAGGATTACGGGAGGACGGCAGCAGACTGAGTGGAACGGAAGGAGCGGTAAGTATTAGCTCTTACACCCCCACCCACTTCATTTTAGGTGTTCTTTGACATCTGGTATCCTTTAAAATATTCATTGAACTATGTGGATTTTCTATAAGTGGTTGGAGTGAGCATATGATGTCTCCCACGATGCAACACTGCTGAATATGCAAATCATTGTTGTCCCTGTAAGCTAGCCACAGCTCCAGAACCACTAGAATGCAATGATATGTCAGGTTGTTAGTTGTACAGAGCCACAATAATCCAACATGCATACAGACTGTTTCGGACTGGTTGATCCTCATCAGTGCATGGCATGGATTAATGTGGCTCTATGGAGTAGGATTTGAAACACCCAAAGTTACAGACTACCCAGCAAGCTCATGGTGAAAAATAACTTCTAGGAGTAGTGGAGATGAAGAGAATCTGTTCTACAATGATGTACCTTTTCTGTTTATTTATCCAGGAATTAGTGTTATTGTGTTAAGGTGGCCATACATCTTTCAACTTGGCAGATGATTGACCATCCAATTCGCTAATTATTATCGAATCAGATGAAAAATCGGTAGTCCGACTGTCTAAGGAGAGTCAGAGATCCTTACAGCCGCCAAGAGCATGCCCAATCTACGATGCGACCAATTTTGGGCCGAAATTAGTTGTACGTATTGTTCAGACATGCTGCAACATGTTGAGCCATCATGGTTAATAGAGTACATGGCGGTAATATCGCAATATCGCGATGAGCGGCGAACACGATGGAACCCCCAGCGCTGTCTCTTCTAGTGCAGTGATAGTCAAACTTGGCTCTCCAGCTGTTAAGAAACTACAAGTCCCACAATGCATTTACCTTTATGAATCAGGACTGTGGCTGTCAAGACTCCTGCAATGCATTGTGGAACTTGTAGTTCTTTAACAGATGGAGAGCCGAGTTTGCCTATCACTGCCCCAGTGTATAAATGTACCCCCATGTGTTCATTTATACATTACCTGTCCTATGTCGCTCGTTGTGCAGTGCCCATCCGTCTTCCGGTTCTTCCTCTTCCATGTGCGCCTAACACATATATAGCATGTGGCGTGTGTGTGACATCACACTTCACGTGCTAAATGCCAGTGGCGTGTGAAGTGCAAATAGAAGTGGAACAACTGGAAGACGGATGGGCACCGCACAGTGAGCGACATAGGACAGGTAATGTATACACACAAGAGGGGCACGTTTATACATAAGGGAGCCATTGGCGGACCTTGCCAATTCAGGAATAGGCCTGTGGTGTATGGGCAACCTACAGATCTCTCTATTTAATCAGATTAAATCAGAGAGAGATTTGTCTCTTGTTCAAATCTGCCCAGCATTGCTAGATGTATGGGCACCTTCACTCGTGTCCGATTGTGAAGTTTATATTTTGCCTCGCAGGCAGGGGCGTAATCAGAAGTCCCTGGGCCCCTCTGCAAGAATTTGAGCGCCCCCCCCCCCCCCCCCCCCGGGACCGCTAATGGCTGCTTTGGGGGGGGGGGCAAGAGGGGTCGCAGCATAACGGGAGAGCTTTCCACATCAGCGGGGACAGTCTCCCCCTCCCTCACCTCGGGCTCACCCCTCTGCGCTCCCCCTCCTGCATCTATCTAAGTGGCAGCAGCGGCGGTGGCAGCTATAATTACCTCTATTCACCACCGGAGGTCTCCGATCTGCAAGGACTGCCTAACGCAGGATGGCGGCTGCAGAGTGGCTCCCCCAGGACCTCCTAACGCAGGAATGCATCATCCGCAATGTGCGAGATTAGACGGGAGCTCGCGCTCGCAAGACTGCGAGCACCCGTCACAAGGCAGAACAGGGATCCATGATCTGGCTGTGTTGTTCAAATAAATGGCCAAAATAAATGTAAATAGCGCTGTGATCTCCCGCAGCGCTTTACAAATGACAGTCTTGTCACATAACTGTCCCTCGATGGACTCACAATCTAATCCCTACCATAGGCCTATGTCATGTAGGCACAGGACTGAGTACCGATTGCAGTCTAGGGATAATTTAGGGTGAGGGAGCGGGGATTGAAGGAACTAGGCTTTTTAAAAAAAAAAATTTAAGGATAATTTTTAATTTATTAAAAAAAAAACTAAGGATCGCAAGATCGATCAGAGACCACTAAAAGAAAGCTCAATTTGTGAAAAGAAAAAGAGGTAAGATTAATTTGGGTGGTAAGTTGTATGGCCGTGCAATTAACTGTTAAAGCTGCTCAGTGCTGACTTGTAAAAAAAAAAATCGCCTGGTTACTGAGGGAAGGGGTGCGGGGAGAATAAACCTGTGGTCCTCAAGTGGTTAATTATTATTATTTTTATTTTTTATTTATATAGCGCCAACATCTTCCGCAGCGCTTTACAAAGCACAATAAGACGACAAGGGGAACATAGATATACTAACAAATTGTAAAGCAGAGAGTTCCAAGCAGCACAAATATTGTGACAAAAACAGTAAACATTAGGAGGAGGACCCTGCCTTTAGGATCTCTCCACAGGTGGAAAATCGATTTTCTGGAAAAATTTCTGGGGTGCCAACAATTTTGGCTATGACTGTATTTCATGTTCATCAGGGTACTTTTACACAGCAGCCATTGCATTGTGGCTTAGTGCACAACTTAACTCGCATATGAATGTGATGCAACTAAACTGTTCACATTACTCCATCAACAACGCGGTAAGATGGATTCCGCCAGAATAATGCATGGCATCATTGCACAACGCAAATGTTGACACACTTCTTGCAAGTCAGTGATAACTGAAATTTTTCCAAAAGACATGAGCATTGATAGTGGATTGTGCATGCGCATAAGATGCCAATGACTTGTTTCCTGTCTGGCATTATAAGAATTGTTTTGGCCTACAGACATAACCACCAAAAATAAATATATTTGCATAGGATTTCATGAGATTACATTCTTGGCGATGAGATATTTCCCTTGCGATGCGTCGCATTGTATAAAATGCGAAACCCATCATGTGAAAGGAGCCTAAAGATGAGCAATAACAATGTCGCCATCTTTTTTCCCCATATAAACAGTTTTGGTTGCCTGGCTGTCATGCTGTTCTTTAGTAGCGTCTGAGTCATACCTGGAAAAGGGTGCAGCAAGTAAAGTCACACCTGGAACAGGCATGAAGTCACAGCAGGAACAAACGTGCAGCCAGTAGAGTCACACCTGGAACAAGCATGCAGTTAGTGGAGTCACATCTGGAACAAGTGTGCAGCCAGTGGAGTCACACCTGGAACAAGCATGCAGCCAGTGGAGTAACACCTGGAACAAGCATGCAGCCAGTGGAGTAACACCTGGAACAAGCATGCAGCCAGTGGAGTAACACCTGGAACAAGCATGCAGCCAGTGGAGTAACACCTGGAACAAGCATGCAGCCAGTGGAGTAACACCTGGAACAAGCATGCAGCCAGTGGAGTAACACCTGGAACAAGCATGCAGCCAGTGGAGTAACACCTGGAACAAGCATGTAGCCAGTGGAGTCACACCTGGAACAAGCATGCAGCCAGCAGAGTCACACCTGGAACAAGCATGCAGCAAGTGAAGTCACACCTGGAACAAGCATGCAGCCAGTGGAGTCACATCTGGAACAAGCATGCAGCAGTGAAGTCACACCTGGAACAAGCATGCAGCAGTGAAGTCACACCTGGAACAAGCATGGAGCCAGTGGAGTAAAACCTGGGACAAGTATGCAGACAGTGGAGTCACACCTGGAACACGCTTGCAGCCAGCAGAGTCCCATCTGGAACAAACATGCAGATTCGAACAAACAGATAGATCCCTCTCTGATCGAATCTGATCAGAGAGGGATCGTAAGGCTGCCTTTACTGCAAACAGATTGTGAACCGATTTCAGCCTGAAACCGTTCACAATCTGTGGTGGTGGTGCTACCGCCGCTCCCCCCGCCCGCATAGATTACCTGTTCCGGCCGCCGCGACTCCAGTTCCTAGGTCTCCGCTGTCTTCTCCGCTCTGGTCTGCTCTCCGGGTCCGGCATGCTTCACTTCTTCCTGCCCGGCAGGAAGTTTAAACAGTAGAGCGCCCTCTACTGTTTAAACTTCCAGCCGGGCTAGAAGAAGTGAAGCATGCCGGACCCGGAGACCAGACCAGTGCGGAGACGGAGCAGCGGTGACCGGGGTGAGTCGCGCCGGCGGAGCAGGTAATGTATTGCCACTCTATTGCGTCGGTCGTCAGGCACTCGAACGCCGCTAGCGACGCGCTCCCTACCCACGGGCGATTGACGGTAATATACCGCATGGAGCGATCGACGGGATCGATCTATTTCGGGACGAAATAGAGCAAAATTTAGCGTGTAGCGTGAACGATGTGACAGCAGATTCGATCCCAGTGATCTAATCTGCTGTCGATCGGCAGGGGAATCGGCCTAGTGTATGGCCAGCTTTAAAGTACCGGAAGCAGAGGATCAGCACAACAGTCAGCCGATCAAAATTGTTTTAGAAGGGAAAGAAAATATCTCACTGAAGATTTCATCTTAATAAGCAAAGTAAATCGTGCATTTTACTTTACACCTACTTGTTTCTATTTTATTTCAAGGAACATAATCTATTATAGACTACATGATTACTAGTTTTGAATATTTTTTTATTGTTCTCAAGTACATTTTCCTTATAAGGTAATGTGAATTCTCATATACGGATAAGCTCTTTGGTGGCTGGCAAAGCTGAGTGGCCAGGAGGATTATGGGGGACTTGAAGAAGCCCCAGGTGTGGCCATATCAACTCTTGCACAGGACAGAAGGAAAACTTCCTGTATGTAGTTAGAGAGTTTAGCCTGTCTAATTCCCCCTCATCTACGTCTAATAACAAGTTGTAATTTGATCTCTCCCCTGTGTCAGCTGACTGCCACAACAGATAAGCTCATTTGAAAGCACAGGATGTTAACAATATGTCTGCTTCCATGAAAGCAGGAAGTAGAAACACTGAAGTTTTATGGTAAGATTTGTATCAGCTGTAACAAATAAATGTTTTTCTTTAAAGGTTATTATGCTGTTGTGTATCTTTTAGAGCAGATAGGAAGTTGAGGTCAGGTCCACTTTAAAGGGAACCTGAGGTGAGAGTGATATAGAGGCTGCCATATTTCATTCCTTTTAAACCACACCCGTTGCTTGGCAGCCCTGCTGATCCTATGTCTCTAATACTTTTAGCCATAGACCCTGAACAAGCATGCAGCAGATCAGGTACTCTGACTCAGGTTTTACTGGATTAGCCATATGCTTGTTCCAGGGTTTGACTCAGACATGACTTATGGTAGAAGATCAACAGGACTGCCGGGCAACTGGCATTGTTTACAAGGAAATAAATATGGCAGCCTTCATATCCCTCTCACCTCGGGTATCCTTTAACTGCTTGCCGACCGTGTAACGCCGATAGGTGTGGCATGCCGGCAGCCCCAGGACCGCCCAACGCCAATCGGCGTAAAGTCCTGGGGCAGCAGTTTGCAAGAGATCAAGCGCAGGCTGCGCGCATCTCCTGTTCAAGGGGCGCAGTTCCCCCTCTCCTTCAGTCTCCGATCGGCGAAACTGCCGTCTAATTATATAGTACATAGCTGCGATCTGCAGCAGCGCTGTACTGGGGACAGCCGTGTGACACGGCTGTCCCCCTGGGAGACACAGAAGCGATCGGCGGTGATAGGCTGAAGCCTATCGCAGCCAATCGCTGTGATAGGCTGGCGGGGGGAGGGAGGGAAAAATATTAAAGAAATAGGGTTTTTTATTGAAGAAATTATAATAAAAATATGTGTTACAAAAAAAATAAACATGGGGGAGCGATCAGACCCCACCAACAGAGAGCTCTATTGGTGGGGAGAAAAGGGGAGGGGGGAAATCACTCGTGTGCTGAGTTGTGCGGCCCTGCAGCTTGGCCTTAAAGCTGCAGTGGCCCATTTTACATAAAATGGCCTGGTCACTATGGGGGTTTAACACTGCAGTCCTCAAGAGGTTAAGATGTGGAATATCTAGCAAATTCTATGCTTGTATTCAGAAGGGCTTGGAAGCTTTCCTTACATTTAGTGGCACTCACAGCTATGCTAGGTGAGGGAAGATGATAACTTGATCCAGACAGAGAGTATCTTCCCTCTGGCTCTCCGGATTGAAGGGTAGTGAGGCTTAAAATGCTGAATTTGATGAACACGTCTTTTTTCATCCTACATAAAGCTTCTTTCAAGCAAGAGACTGAACTGCGTTCTTGTCTGCAATGGCCACTGATCACCTCCCAGTTGCTGAATGTCAGCATGTGAAACCCTAGGCATGTCAGTGTTTGCTGCAATGTGCAGTAACCCCGCAGCACAGAACGCGCCATGTCGCAGCTGAGTGTGGCTGTGCTCAGATGTATCTCAGTACAATGGATGAGTCTGCATTACCTGTGCTAAGCACCAAGAAACATCTGTCCAGCGCAAGAGAGAAGCTGACAGGTGGTGCCTGATTACGCTGCCTGCTGATTTGCGCTGCCCCGCACGCGCAGTAGGAGACTGTGCGGCCAAATTTCCTATTGAATGATGCTGCTGGTGGTAAAATACTAAATATCTCCGCTCCCACACCTCTTACACTCCCCACATTTTCAGGGTAGGGAGGGAACCCCCAGAACAACCTCTATGCCAAATTGCAGCCCCCGACACACACTGGTTCCCGAGATAGGTTTCTGTAATCTATCTCCTGAACCAGCGGGGCTTGGGGGCTGCAATTTGGTATAGAGGTAGTTTTGAGGGTCCTCTCCCTACCCTGAACATTCGAGGAGTGTAAGAGGTGTGCAAGTGAAGATATTTAGTATTTTACCTCCAGCAGCATCATTAACTTCACACTGAGCATGCCACTCAGTGTGGAAGGGAGCTTCCGGGCAGCGCAATCAGACATTACACCGGTACCACCTACTGCCAAATTAGTGAAAGAGGCCTTACTATGTAACTATGTAAAATGATATATTATGGGCAGCACGGTGATGTAGACACTAGTACACTTGCCTTGCAGTGCTGGGTGTCCGATTTGAATTCCAACTAGGGCACTATCTGCGCAGAATTTGTATGTTCTCCCTGTGTCTGTGTGGGTTTCCACCAGGCACTCCAGTTTCCTCCCACATCCCAAAAACATGCAGACAAGTCAATTGGCTTCCCCCAAACTGGCCCTAGACTACCATACATACACTACACGCTACATACACAGACATATGACTATGGTAGAGATTAGACTCTGAGACCCTCTGAGGGACAGTTAAGTGACAAGACAAAATACTAAGTACAGCGCTGTCGGCACTATATAAATACTAAATAAGAATAAATATATATTTGGAGAAGAAGTAAAGAGAGCTGGCACCATCTGTGGTTTATTGCATCTTCCTTACATCAAAGAGTCATCCATCAGAATCAAACCTTGTAAAATATCCTCATCTGGACCACAAGAGCAGCCGCAAGAGAGGAGGTGGGGTGGCGGGCACTGAGGTGGCACAAGCGACGGCCGTTTCGCGTCCTTCTGGACGCTTGGTCACGCTGCGTTCCACCATTTCTGTAATTTGTATACACACTGATTATGATATAGGGGAGCGCCACACATCTTTCTCTTTTTATCAAAGAAGAATAATAATATACTAAAGCAATCTTGAGGTGTAATAAAATTTAAAAGTTAGATACTTACCTCAATAGTGGCCAGCCTCTGGATAGTCCAGAGGTTTCCCAGATTCTTCTCCAGGCCACCGATCCAGCACTTGGTACTTCTACACCTGTTTCACTCAGGTAACTAGTTAATCTGCTATTGATATTTTTTTTCCCACTATCCTGGGTAACCGCAGGCTTCCAAGCCCGCTAAAGTATCTCCTCCTGGTGGGATCTGGGCAATATCAAGTAAGCGACTGCAAGCTGTCGTGAAGTATAGTGGGGACTTTATGGGTCCTGTGCGGCTACGGTAGCCATGAAGGCCTGGTAAAAACCCCGGACGCAATAGCTGAAGCAAAATGTAGCCTGTGGCATTGCTGGTCTCCTATCAGAAGCCTCCTTGGGTGGCAGAACAGTAGTTCGATATAGCAAGTGCTGAGGTAACCTAGGGTCGACCTAAGCTAGCATCGCTGCCGGTGGAAATTGAATACCAAAGGCTAAGGGAAGGAACCCTGGCAGAAAATCAGCGTGCCTAGGAACTTAAAATAGGATCTCTTCCCAAAAAATTGTCCTTACAGGGTACTCAGGCAGAAATAGCCAAGCCTGATCCAATCCACTCTACTGTGCAGGCGTGTGGGGCACGAGGCTCACACAGGATTGTTATGATCCTGGAGCCCAGCGGATCTTCGGCGGCTGACATCGCTGGAACGGAGGAGGATGGGGGACGCCAGGCTTCCCCCTCCTGAGGTAAGTACCCCATAGGGACACTATTTTTTTCTCAAAGATCCTCTTTAAAGAGACTCCGTAACAAAAATTTCATCCTGTTTTTTATCATCCTACAAGTTCCAAAAGCTATTCTAATGTGTTCTGGCTTACTGCAGCACTTTCCACTATCACAGTCTCTGTAATAAATCAATGTATCTTTCCCCTGTCAGACTTGTCAGCCTGTGTCTGGAAGGCTGCCAAGTTCTTCAGTGTTGTGGTTCTGCTATGAACTCCCCCTTCCAGGCCCCTCTATGCACACTGCCTGTGTGTTATTTAGGATTAGAGCAGCTTCTCTCTTCTCTCTTATCTTTTACAAGCTGGATAAATCGTCCTCTGAGCTGGCTGGGCTTTCACATACTGAGGAAATTCAGACAAGGGCAAAGCTGTTTGCAGGAAGAAAAGAGCAGCCTGAAACTTCAGTGCATGAGAACAGGGGGAAAGAAACACACAAATGATCTCTTGAGATTCAAAAGGAAAGGTGTATACAGCCTGCTTGTGTATGAATGTATTTTCTATGTGTGGACATACAGTACATCAGTTGGCTGATGGTGTAATGGTTAAGGGCTCTGCCTCTGACACAGGAGACCTGGGTTCGAATCTCGGCTCTGCCTGTTCAGTAAGCCAGCACTAATTCAGTAGGAGACCTTTGGCAAGTCTCCCTTACACTGCTACTGCCAATAGAGCGCGCCCTAGTGGCTGCAGCTCTGGCGCTTTGAGTCCGCAAGGAGAAAAGCGCAATATAAATGTTATTTGTCTTGTCTTGTCTTGTCTACATCAACCTACTTCCTGTTTTGGTGGCCATTTTGTTTGTTTATAAACAAACTTTTTAAAACTGTTTTTAACCACTTTTAATGCGGCGAGGAGCGGCAAAATTGTGACAGAGGGTAATAGGAGATGTCCCCTAACGCACTGGTATGTTTACTTTTGTGCAATTTTAACAATACAGATTCTCTTTAAGTGGCAGCCCCACCACCAGATCAGGTGCTGGAGGCTAATAACCTACACACCGTAAAGCAAATTATTACTGAATGAACACGAGTTACCACAACATCTCAACACCATTCCTTTGAGAATTTACCTTGTTGAATTTGCCGTTTAGCTGGGCCTTCGCTGTAAATACTCTAATATTGTAACATTGCCATTTTTGGGGGCAGCAGACTGACTCTCTTCACTTTATGAGTTTCTACTCTACAAATATTCCCCAAAACAGCCATTATACTACTTCCTTCAACAAACACATCAACAAAGACGTTTGTAAATCAATTAAACGATCGCTCAATAATTAATGAATAATATTTCTCCGGCTTCACGTCTCCTACGCAGTCAATCACCGACAGAGAGCACGTTCTATCTGAAAAACCGCCTCCCCATCTGCCGTCACGCTCTCCTCAGGCAATTAAGAAGTGTTTTGTGATGATCTTTAGGAACAATATCTGAAGAGGAGAGAAATGGTGTTGCCAGGGAAAAAGAATTTCCTCCCGACCCCGAGCGAAACGTGGCGGTTTATAATATAATCAGGAACTCTTCAGAAGGGCTTCGTCGGGGATCCTGAGACACGCTAGAATATGATTTATGACGGTGAGTGATAACTTAATGATGCTGACCGGCCCAGCGGGGTTAATGGAGGGTGAATCAAGGTGCGGCTTTATCCGCTAAAGGGCGCGGGGACACCGCTGTGACATTATCAGCGGTAATAGCTTGGCGCAATAATGAGGCCTATAAGACCTCGTTGTTATTATAAAATGGATGTCTTGATTGCATGAGAGAGTAAAAATAAAACGTAAATTACATTCAGCAGAACACTCGGGAACAGAAAGATCAGCGTTGGCTTTGACAAGTCTCAGAGTAAATTAAAGGAAAATTCCACCTTCGTTAAGGAATCGGGGTTTACGCAAATTACTTCTTGCCATTTAACGTTATTAAAAATCATTTGCAGCCATCTAAGAACCTACAAAACTGAAGCTGAAACAGCGCTCATTTAAAAGGCACCACCGGCTGTGGTACTCTACTAAATCTGGCACTTTTTTGACCTGAGGAAGCTGCCCTGAGTCCTCGTTAAGAAGGTAGGCAAACACTAACCTATCATATTTTATTTTTTTTTAAGTTTTTAATCAAATTAATTTATATAGGGCACCTCCAACCATCGTTACCATACAATTATTTAAAACCATGGAAACAACGGATTCTCATCTTCCTGCATAAGTACTTAGCTGCTTAGGAAAGGGTCATGGGTCCTCATTTTCAACTCCTTAGCCAATCCACGCTCTCGCAGCAAAATTTGGCTGGAATGGCTGTGTTTTATGTGCACATTAACCATTTCAGCCCGCGGGCATTGTTCACCTTATGCATCAGAGCAATTTTCACCTCCCATTCATTCGCCAATAACTTTATCACTAATTATCACAATGAATTGATCTATATCTTGTTTTTTCCGCCACCAATTAGGCTTTCTTTGGGTGGTACATTTTGCTAAGAATTATTTTTTTCTAAATGCATTTTCACAGGAATATTAAGAAAAAATGGAAAATAATTCATTATTTCTCAGTTTTTGGCCATTATAGCTTTAAAATAATACATGCTACCATAATTAAAACCTATGTATTTTATTTGCCCATTTGTCCCAGTTATTACACCATTGAAATTTTGTCCCTATCACAATGTATGGCGCCAATATTTTATTTGGAAATAAAGGTGCATTTTTTTCAGTTTTGCGTCCATCACAAGCTTATAATTTAAAAAATTGTAAAAAGTTCAGACCCTTAAATAAATATTTGTTTTTTGTTTTGTTTTTTATTTTAATTTTTTTTTTTCATTATTGGTGTGGGAGGTAAACAGTTCATTTTAAATGTAATTACTATATGGCCACAAGATGGCCACAGTCAAAAACATTTTTAGTCCTGGAAGCGAATGCTCTCGCTTCCAGGAAACATAAGGAGGACGGGAAACTTTTTTTTTTACTAGAAAGATGGCGGTTTCTGATAAGAAGCCATCGGTCTTTCTACAGGGAATTTAGATCAATGAATGGGAAAGGGAGCGCGCAGCAGCAGCTGCCTGGTCGTGACAATCACATCCAGGTGGCTTAAATGGTTAAAGACAGTAAGGAAGCAGAACTAATGTTTTCTGTTAAAGCGGAACCAAACTCTTGCACAGCGCACAATGAAAGGTCTTTATTCCATATGGTTTCTGAAGATTGGTTTCTGGTTTCTAATGTTGTATTCTTTTTTGTTATTTTTTTTTTTTGGGGGGGGGGGGGGGGGGGGATTCCAACATAGGTATAGTGAAAAGAATACAGACTGTCAAATTTATTATGCTTTTACATAGTGCAGAACATAGCAAATTGTAAAAAAAAAAAACACTGAAAAAAGAACATCAATATACTTCCTCCAGCAGAATCACCAATAGTAATTACCATTGATTTGAGCTAACTATTGAACGGACTGTATGGAACATCTCTGTTGATTTGGAAAGAGTGCTGGTAGATTGACGGCCTGTAGTGTTGCACTGCATCGAGTAATGCAGGGCTGTGGTTCGATCACCCATAGTCACTCATATCAGAAAGAATTCAGAAGCAAAAGACAAAGTTTTAAAATTCAGACCACACTGGTCCTCTCCATCATCATTAATTCTACTATCTTTGAACAGTTTAAAATAAGGATTATAACAACGCATGTGCGAGTATAGTGACGCCGAATTGTGCGTCCTGGCGTGGGCTGATGGGATAGATTGTGCGTATATAGAGGCCGTTGTACGTCTGATGTCAGTCCCTGATGAGTCAGAGTTGCTGACGAAACGCATAGGGCGGAGCTACGTCAGATGTCATTTGCATTACCAGGAAGTTCCAGAGACGTGGGGATTCAAGGCGCCTAACGCGAGAGTGTCACCCGGGGACCCAACTGTGATTAATGCGCTTTTTACCCAAGTCTACATCCGTGAGTGCAAAAGATGTTTTTATAATTCTTTTAATGAAACGGTTTTACGCCATGCGCAGTATCTTCAGTTTGTACAGTGGTCAATTGGTCTGGCTGGAATGGTGAAGTGATACCCTCACAGGCTATCAATCTTACCTCCAGAGAGTTGTAGAAGGTTTTCGGGGTGAGTTTGGACATTGAGGGGAGTGCCTGGGTGCTCACCCTGGGTGTAATAATCTCCTTTAGTTCTAATTCCACAGTGTTGGAGCACTATAGAAGGAGGTGGTAGAATTGAATTGCCTTACAGAATTACACTATTGTGTTTCTTTTAACTTTCTGCATGTGGTGTGTTGACCTATGAGGAAGATTAACAGAGTAACCAAGACTACGTGAATATGGTGATGGACATTAGCCCTTGTTGGACATTGTCAGGGTTTTTTTAAATTTTTTGAACTAAGGTCAGGAGTGCGACTCTGTTGTTCTGACTAGAGTTTAAAATAAGGAATATATAAGTTTAAGTTATGGATTTAAGTTAAGTTATATAAATAATGTTTAGAGTCTATTAAACACACTTTTTCAGCGAATGAATCCATATATTAACACAGATCTGTGAATGAGTACTGAAAGAGGGAGAAATGAGGAGGAAAGAGGGACAGAGGGAATTAGTGCCCAAACAGGGACTGTCCCTCCGAAAGAGGGAAAGTTGGGAGCTATGCAGCCGGTCTAGACACAGCACCCCCTAGTGGCCCTTAAACAACTTACCATGATATATCGTGCTGCTGTTACTGCTGTGGTAAGATTCCACCAGAGGCGCCTGCTCCTCTGACTGCTTCATCCTGCGAGTCCGCGTACGACCGTCCACGTTAGATTGCACCATGAGAGGCTCCTGACGCTTCTTCTTCTGCTTCTGCTCTAAGAGTGCACGCTGGAGAAACATACAACGGTGTCCATCATTAGATTGCCAGCCCTTCGTCCTACTGCATACTACATGTTCAAATTCTGTACTTCCAAATTACATTTTATACCATTCTGTGCAGCAATATACAACTGGGGAGGGGATTACAATTCTATGCATTTTCTCTAAGTTTTCCATGAGTTAAAGGAAGCCTGTCACATAGTAAAAGATAACTAGACAAAGATGGCTGAAGAAGTATTTCATAAATTTGTTGGGGCATGATTGGTCCATTTTGAGGCTGAATATATTTGCATACCGAATTTGCATAATCCTCCATGAAGTCAGAATTCTTGTCATCTCGTTGATCATCCCTACAAGTAGCTAGTTTACTTCACAAGTCGGGTTTTTTACCTAATGAGTTGGTCATTTATCTCACAGGTAGGTAATTTACCTTACAGCTTAGCAATTTACTAACAAGTTGGTAATTTACCTCACAAGTTGGTATTCTAAGTTTTTGACCCATTACGAGTGTTTCTAACATAACAAAATGTTAAAAAAAGGTTTGATAATCAGTGATGGGCTTTCGAGTATTCAACTACTCAAATTCAAAATGGAAAAGAAGTTTAATTGCCTTAGGTGTGAGAACAGGAGACGAGGGGTTACTTACCCAGAAGTCCGTCGACTTTTATGTGTCTCATTCCACTCGCACGCAACCTATGGGACGCGTGCCATGACTCACTACCACACTTTCTCCTTCAAGCCGGAAGGAGGAAGTGTGGTAGCGAGTCGTGCAACGTGTCCCATAGGTCGCGTGCGAGTGGAATGAGACGCATAAAAGTCGACGGACTTCTGGGTAAGGAACCCCTCATCTCCTATGGTCACACCTGAGGCAATCAAACCTCATTTTAAACCAGTTCAGGACCATAGTCTTACACCCCCCAGGCTATTTTTTTTTTTACAAATTAAGGCTCTGCAGCTTTAATAGCTTGCTGCAGAGCCATACTACGTAGCACACAAATGAATCCCTGCTCCTTTTCTGCCCACCACCTGAGCTTTCTGTTAGTGGGCTCTGATCGCTTGTGCAAGGTTTGTTTATTTTTTATTTATTTGTATATTTTTTTTAAAATAAATTTGTCTACTTTACTTTTTTTTTTACCACCCTCCCTACCCCCCCCCCCCCCCCCCCCGCCAGCCAATCAGTGATCAGCTCTCATAGGCATCAGCCTATGAGAGCCGATCGCTCTCTGAGCATCTCCATGGGACAGCTGAGTGACACGGCTGTCCCCTGTAGATCGCAGCGTTATACAGTGTAAATAGACGGCTGTTTCGCAGTCTGATTGCCGGGAGACTGATGATGGAGCAGAGCATCGGCGTGCGACCCCGTGCAAAACCACGCCCCAGGACTTGACACCTTTCGGCGTTAGCTGGTCCTGGGGCTGCCACCTTCCCGACGCCTATCGGCGTAATTTCGAATTCGAGTAGTTGAATAATTGAAAACCCATCCCTGTTGATAATATCATTTTTTACTTTAACGCATGCAGTAATGCTTAGTGAATTCAGCTCATAGCATTTGGCCTCTTTCAGACGGGCTGCTGAAAGGCGGGCAGCTGCTCTCCTGCACCAGCCGGGTGCTTGTTGGTGCTCGATAACGGTCCTTAGAGTCACATCTGTGTGCGGACGTAGCAAAGCTGAGATGCAACATGTCGTGGCTCTCTGCCAATGGGTAATGCCCCCGCGTGTGAGCTTGTCATGTGTGATGTTACAACCGCTGCCATTCTGCTGCATTTAAAATGCACCCGAATTGCACTGGTGGCTGGCACACGGGAAGCTGCACTGCTCGGCAAGTGCATACTTTAGCCGTCCGTCTGAAAGAGGCCTTACAGGGGCGCTTGATGTTCTGATGGTTTCTGATGATGTTTCTGGCAGTCTGCACCAATGGGCAGGAATGTTTTCAGAGTTTTGCTAGGATCCACCTCTATGGCAGCTAAATACCACATTCCTTGTACCACAGGAAGGGGCAACACTTTTGTTTTGTATTAATTTCTTTCCTGACAGATAAACTTAAAACATCTCCAGACAGGTTCTGGAATGATCGCACAGCACCTGACAATTTACTCTGCTTCATTTAATGTTCTCACATGACATGCTGCAGCGCAACACAATAGCACAATGGCTTCCTGTGAGTCTGTGACAAACAAACTGCTCACCCTCAGCCACCCTATTCCTCCTCAGTCATGACGGGGGTGCCACCTCCTCCCTTCTGCTGTGCAATTCAACTGAAACACTGCTGCTCTCCTGCCTTCCCCCACCTCCCTCACTGTCAGACTCCTCACACAGCACAACAAGCTGCTTTTCCCCAATGATAACCTTTTCCCCTCGCTCGCCTCTTGCTTCTCCTCCTACTCTGACTGCATGCTGTAAGTGTAAACATAGTACAAACATGCTGCCCTTGTAATCTCTGCACCTGATGCTAATGTTTCTCCTTGCTTCATGAGAGAACCGGCCCTGTCTCCAGGAAGATGAATGAATATAGCTTTTGGTCTCCTATAAATTATTTCAAAAGTGATGAAACTGTCTCTTTCGGTTAAATCAATGTCCCTGCAGTCTGTTCATATAAGGAGCTGACAGACCCCATCTGAAAGCTGAAACCATACTGGAAGTGGGAGTGGCTGATCTGTCAACAGGGGGATGTGAGGAGGAGCTAAGAAGGCCTACAGGAAGGAAAGGTGTGGTGATGGGAGGAGTCTACAGAAAAACTCACCTGCCTGTCAAGCTTCTGCTGGCGGAGGCTGCTGCTCTCATCGTCCAAAACGCTGTCAAAAGAAGAACAAGAATTTCAGACATAGCATGCGCTTTGTATTTTTCAACATGTGACTCTTTGCAATTTTATTCAGGTATAGTGCAAACTATTGTTCAAAGAAAAAATTGCACACTGTGGCACAAGATTTACAATAATCAGGGCTGTGGAGTCGGAATTAAAGAGTCGGAGCAATTTTTGGGTACCTGGATTTGGAGTCAGAGTCGGTGGTTTCATAAACTGAGGATTCGGATTATTTTTGTACCCACTCCATAGCCATAAAAGGGCTGTGGAGTAGGAGTAATTTTGGGTACCTGGAGTCGGTAGTTGGAGTCGGTGGTTTTATAAACTGAGGAGTCAGAGTAGAATGATTTTTGTATCGACTCCACAGCCCTGACAATAACCCCATCCCCGTCTAGTCACAGATCTCTTCTAAACACACACTACCTTGAACATTTTGGTGCAGCCGGTGCCGCCAAAGGCCATAATGTGAATTACCGCTATAGCGGTACTTAATCAGTAATTTGAGCGCCATCAAAAGAAGGAGCCTAAATTACAATAAAAACAGCGTAATTTGACTGTCAGCAATAGCTAGAAGCTGAAGTATGCCTGACCCCGGTGTCAATATCTCCCGGGAGGGGGAATAGTAATTAACACCACCAGGATTTTTGCAGGAGCAAAGTGAGACATTTTTCAGTTTTACCCTACACTCATATTTCCCGGCGCCTTAATTACATGTATGCTATAGCTCTGATATATTCCACAGCGCTGTACAGAGGTCACTGATCCATTCCCATCAGTCTCTGCACCAGAGAAGCTTACACTCTAATGTCCTCACCACAGTCACACACTATTATTATACATTTATATAGCTCTGACATATTCCACAGTGTTGTACAGAAATCATTGATCCATTCCCATCAGCCTCTGCACCAGAGAGCTTACACTAATGTTCTCATCGCAGTCACACACTATTATTATACATTTATATAGTTCTGACATATTCCACAGCACTGTACAGAGGTCACTGATCCATTCCCATCAGTCTCTGCGCCAGAGGAGCTTACACTCTAATATTCTCACCACAGTCACACACTATTATTATTATACATTTATATAGCTCTGACATATTCCACAGCGCTGTACAGAGGTCACTGATCCATTCCCATCAGCCTCTGCACCAGAGAGCTTACACTCTAATGTCCTCATCGCAGTCACACACTATTATTATACATTTATATAGCTCTGACATATTCCACAGCGCTGTACAGAGGTCACTGATCCATTCCCATCAGCCTCTGCACCAGAGGAGCTGACACTCTAATGTCCTCACCACAGGCACACACTATTATTATTATACAATATATATCTCTGACATATTCCGCAGTGCTGTACAGAGATCATTCATCGGTTCCTATTAGGCTCTGCACCAGAGGAGCTTACACTCTAATGTCCTCACCACAGTCACACACTGTACCCTTGCATAGTTCTGACACAGTGCTGTACAGATCGCTATATCAGATTCACCAAGCAGGCGACTTTGGAGGCGGAAAGGATATTTGGAGGTAATTTAATGCACACAGGTTCTGTTTAGGTTTATCATGATTAAATCTGGGTGCATTTAGTTGTCATTAGAGCAGACTGGATGTCTGTGTGTAGACTACAGTGTGGGAGGTGACGGTGACAGGACACAGAACCCCAGCGAATCCAGTAAGGACACAGCACAATTGTGCTATCTGCTGCTATCAGGCAGGGGATGGAGCAGAACTGGGAATATGATAAACTCTTCAGCTCCCAGTGTAAAAAGAAATTCCAATTTCATCAAAATAGGGGCATAGCATCGTAAGCGGCAAAGTGTATTAACATGACAATCCTGAAAAGGTAGTGAAAATAGGACAGATCGGTCAGGTTTTGAACTAGTCCATCTAATCACTGGGGGGATTATCAATTATTTATTTACTAAAGCACTTACAGAACTAAATTTGCTTAGCTTAACTGCCAAATTAGTGTGCAAATAAGTAGGGGGCTGGCTGACATCTCTGTATACATAATTTCCAGGGAATGCTCTTGTAAAGAATAAAGGTAATACTGGGAATTCCCCATGAGGTTATATGTCAACTTTTTAATACCCACTGTAAGTGATAGCAACATAGTACATATATGTATTTTAAACTTAACACATTTTTCACAATAGTGGTCCTTTAAGGTTCCTACTTTCCTGTGCTTACGATTCCTCCTTCCTGCATAAGCCAAACACATCAAAGATTAAAAAAAATTATGTTGTTCAAAATCCCAGTTTCGTGATGCACATCCAAGCTAAAGTGCAACTGGGAGCAACCTGAGATTTTTACAGTTCTCTCCTTCAGTTTGTTGGGGAAAGGGGGGGGGGTCACTTTTGCAGGAGGCACTGAAAGCGTTAGGCCTCTGTGTCAACCATATGGAGAGCTGCCTAAACAGAGCTCTCCTGCAGTCTATTCACAGTTGCTGATAAGAACTAATTAGATAGGTTTATCTGCCTAAACAATCAATTTCTTCAGCAGCTGTATGTGATATAAAGATTTTTCATTGTGTGCTATGCAAAAGCTCGGGTCTGCTTTAAGGTGTACTATAAGAAACAATTATTAAACATTTATATAGGGATGACACATATTCTAGGTTACATTTGCCCCCCCCCCCCCCCCCAGTCTCAGAAAACTCCGCTGCAACGCAGATGGATGTGGCCAGAGCATTGGTGGCAAGCGATCACCTGCCTGGAGGGATGACGCCACAACAGGTAAGTATTTAACCCAAACTCCCCCCCATAGCCGGTTATGAAAGGCTTGTCATTTTTACCTTATGTACTCTTTAAAGTGAATGGGAACCGCATTTTAAAAAAAAATGAAGCAAATACTTATCTAAGGAGAGAGAATGCTCTGGGTCATATAGAGCCTTCCGTCTCCTCTCTTGGTGTCCTCTATCCTGTGCTGGCTCCCTCCCCCCCGTTTCAATCCCCCACCGAAAGGGTATTTGGAAGTCTTCGGGAGCCGTGTCCTCCCAAAGACGTGCGGCTCCATACTGCACAGGCGTGAGTGTGCAAGAGAGCGTGCTTGCACAGGCGCAGTACAGGGCCGCCCTTCTTCAGGAGCACTCGGGCTCCCTGAAGAGTTCTGAAGCCTCCTTCGTCCGGGTAAAGCAGTATTTGACTAAATTAGTCAAAATACTGCTACCAGGCGAGCCAGCACTGGAACGAGGGGACCAGGAGAGGAGCGGGAAGGCTCTATACGACCCAGAGCCTTCCCTCTCCTTGGGTAAGTATCTATCTCATTTTTTTAAATGTGGTTCCCATTCACTTTAACTGATATATCACTGAATTAAGTCTTTTGTAGTGTTTACGGTAGTGTAATATTTTTCTCCTTCATCCAAAATATTTCCCATCAGTAAAAGGACAGCCCATTACAGAATATTATGTGCTAGGATATACAGGAACGCAATGCCCTGCCACTCTAAGGAATGTTTGCTTTGCCTTTTATTCACGTGGCGGTGGGAAAAAGACCCCCTTAGGAGGGAATCACGGCAGACTGGCTTCCGCTCCAACTGTAACTACAGATGTGATTGTGTGCGGAGGCCTTGCTTGGCAGCTATATAATGGTGCGATTCTACAGTGCAGCTGTGCATTCAGCTCTGCCATCTCCACAGCCAGGATGAGCGGCAGACGTACCATCCCCGCGTTCCCCCCTCCACCCCCCTCCCCTGCCTTGGAACAGACCTCCGGGAGGCTTCGCAATGAGCGATAACACCATACAAGCACTTGCCGGAACACAATGTGAATGTGTAATGCTTATGGGCAATCCAGCCTGTGTACAAGATCTGCTACCAAGCGAGGAACAAGGACTACCTTCCCCTATAGCAGACATATCCAAAGTGCCAAATGCCGCCTGCTGAGCCTTCTCTGGTTGCCCCCAAAGCTCTCTACAGTTGTTAATTCCATAGCTGCGTTGCCACATGTAGGGGCCACCTTGTGTCGCCGCTCTGCCTCCGCCACTGTAGCAGCCACTGATTAGCAGCTGCCACTGTGCCAGCAGCAGTAGCAGCCACTGATTAGCAACTGCCACTATGCCAGCAGCAGTAACAGCCACTGATTAGCAGCAGCCATTATGCCAGCAGCAGTAACAGCCACTGATTAGCAGCTGCCACTGTGCCAGCAGCAGTAACAGCCACTGATTAGCAGCTGCCACTATGCCAGCAGCAGTAACAGCCACTGATTAGCAACTGCCACTATGCCAGCAGCAGTAACAGCCACTGATTAGCAGACGCCACTATGCCAGCAGCAGTAACAGCCACTGATTAGCAACCGCCACTGTGCCAGTAGCAGTAACAGCCACTGATTAGCAGACGCCACTATGCCAGCAGCAGTAACAGCCACTGATTAGCAGCTGCCCCTGTGCCAGCAGCAGTAACAGCCACTGATTAGCAGCCGCTTCTGTGCCAGCGGCAGTAACAGCCACTGATTAGCAACCGCCACTGTGCCAGTAGCAGTAACAGCCACTGATAAGCAGCAGCCACTAAGCGAGCAGCAGTAACAGCCACTGATTAGCAGCTGCCACTATGCCAGCAGCAGTAACAGCCACTGATTAGCAGCTGCCACTATGCCAGCAGCAGTAACAGCCACTGATTAGCAGCAGCCACTGTGCCAGCAGCAGTAACAGTCACTGATTAGAAGCCGCCACTGTGCCAGCAGCAGTAACAGCCACTGATTAGCAGCAGCCACTGTGCAAGCAGCAGTAACAGCCACTGATTAGCAGCTGCTTCTGAGCCAGCAGCAGTAACAGCCACTGAGTAGCAGCCACTTCTGTGCCAGCAGCAGTAACAGCCACTGAGTAGCAGCCGCTTCTGTGCCAGCGGCAGTAACAGCCACTGATTAGCAGCAGCCACTATGCCAGCAGCAGTAACAGCCACTGATTAGCAGCTGCCACTATGCCAGCAGCAGTAACAGCCACTGATTAGCAGCCACTTCTGTGCCAGTGGCAGTAACAGCCACTGATTAGCAGCAGCCAGTGCATCAGCAGTAGCAACAACCAACAATAAGCTGCAGCCACCGTCCCAGCAACAGTAACAGCCACTGATTAACAACAGCCCCCTTGACGTTTTCCACATTTTGTCATATTACTGCCACAAACATGAATCAATTTTATTGGAATTCCACGTGAAAGACCAATACAAAGTGGTGTACACGTGAGAAGTGGAACGAAAATCATACATCATTCCAAACATTTTTTACAATAAATAACTGCAAAGTGGGGTGTGCGTAATTATTCAGCCCCCTTTGGTCTGATTGCAGGCAGTTGCCTATAGACATTGCCTGATGAGTGCTAATGACTAAATAGAGTGCACCTGTGCGTAATCTAATGTCAGTACAAATACAGCTGCTCTGTGACGGCCTCAGAGGTTGTCTAAGAGAATATTGGGAGCAACAACAGCATGAAGTCCAAAGAACACACCAGACAGGTCAGGGATAAAGTTATTGAGAAATTTAAAGCAGGCTTAGGCTACAAAAAGATTTCCAAAGCCTTGAACATCCCACGGAGCACTGTTCAAGCGATCATTCAGAAATGGAAGGAGTATGGCACAACTGTAAACCTACCAAGACAAGGCCATCCACCTAAACTCACAGACTGAACAAGAAGAAAGCTGATCAGAAATGCAGTCAAGAGGCCCATGGTGACTCTGGACGAGCTGCAGAGATCTACAGCTCAGGTGGGAGACTCTGTCCATAGGACAACTATTAGTCATGCACTGTACAAAGTTGGCCTTTATGGAAGAGTGGCAAGAAGAAAGGCATTGTTAACAGAAAGCATAAGAAGTCCCGTTTGCAGTTTGCCACAAGCCATGTGGGGGACACAGCAACCATGTGGAAGAAGGTGCTCTGGTCAGATGAAACCAAAATGGAACTTTTTGGCTAAAATGCAAAACGCTATGTGTGGCGGAAAACTAACACTGCACATCACTCTGAACACAGCATCCCTACTGTTAAATATGGTGGTGGCAGCATCATGCTCGGGGGGTGCATCTCTTCAGCAGGGACAGGGAAGCTGGTCAGAGTTGGTGGGAAAATGGATGGAGCCAAATACAGGGCAAACTTGGAAGAAAACCTCTTGGAGACTGCAAAACACTTGAGACTAGGGCGGAGGTTCACCTTCCAGCAGGACAATGACCCTAAGTATAAAGCCAGGGCAACAATGGAATGGTTTAAAACAAAACATATCTATGTGTTAGAATGGCCCAGTCAAAGTCCAGATCTAAATCCAATCGAGAATCTGTGGCAAGATCTGAAAACTGCTTTTCACAAACGCTGTCCATCTAATCTGACTGAGCTGGAGCTGTTTTGCAAAGAAGAATGGGCAAGGATTTCAGTCTCTAGATGTGCAAAGCTGGTAGAGACATACCCTAAAAGACTGGCAGCTGTAATTGCAGCAAAAGGTGGTTCTACAAAGTATTGACTCAGGGGGCTGAATAATTACGCACACCCCACTTTGCAGTTATTTATTTGTAAAAAATGTTTGGAATGATGTATGATTTTCGTTCCACGTCTCATTTGTACACCACTTTGTATTGGTCTTTCACGTGGAATTCCAATAAAATTGATGCCTGTTTGTGGCAGTAATGTGACAAAATGTGGAAAACTTCAAGGGGGCCGAATACTTTTGCAACCCACTGTACCTAACAACAATCAACAAAAATTCTGTTTAATATTGCTAGTTTGCCCCCCCTAGAACTCCTAAGAACGGTGATATGGCCCTTGGCCTAAAAAGTATGGACACTCCTGCCCTATAGTAAACCCCACAATGCCCATCATCCAGGAATCATAACAAGTGCAGCCATTATGGCTCCGTAAGCAGCACCTTCTCTGGAATAAGGGTGATAAAACTGTGTCCCCCTAAAGCCCCAGTCCCCCTTTGAGATTGCAGGTTCAGCTCCCCATGGTTACGCTTCTGCTAACAAGCAAAATGGTGCTTAGGAAGGACCCTACACTATAAACCCAATGCTAGTCTGCTCAGTCCAGTTTATAACTTGTGGGTGGAGCACAGAGTGGGGCATTCAAACAATTGTACATTGCACTTAAATGAAACGTGTGCACAGAAGACCTCGTCTGACGCGACTGAGCCAGTTACCAGGGCTGATTGCGGATGAACAGAGGCACTCAGGAGGACCGCGGGGGACTCAGCGCTGCTTATGGGGCTGGAGGAAGCCCCAGGTAAGTATTGATTCTTTCTTTCTTTATTACTTTCTCTAGTACACTTTAAGAAAAGCTTTTAAAAACTAGGATCCAGTTCAAAATCCTCATCCTATCATAGCTCTACATAAGTTGTCACATCCATACATTTCCTCATTAATCCCAAGATATCATCCAACCCAAAACCTTTGCTCCGCCCAAGAGACCCTCCCTCTTGTCCTCTAGCTTGGTCACCCTCTCTCACTCCCGAATCAAGGACTTCTCACGAGTGTCACCTCTTTTTCGGAATTCTCTCCCCCAGCCTGTCAGTACTACTCTGAGCCTGGAAACATTCAGAGGTCTCAAAAGACACCTTTTCAGACAATCCTATAATTTGTGGTTGGTAGGAATGGCAGGCTCACTACCTCATTCACTAACCCGTGTCTCCTCCCCACTACCCTCTAGATTGTAAAGGTACATACACATGGCGGATTTGCGCAAACGACCCGTCGTTTGGATGTCCAAACGACCGGTCGTTCGGACGTCAAATCGGGCATGTGTACAGTCCGTAGTTCAGCTGATAAGACCGTGCTTGAGCGATCCGCAAAGCCAGGTCTTATCAGCTAAATGACGGACTGTAGACACGCCCGATTTGACGTCCGAATGACGGGTCGTTTGGACGTCCAAACGACGGGTCGTTTGCGCAAATCCGCCGTGTGTACGCACCTTAAGTTTCCAAGGACAGGGACATGTCTGCACACTCTGCTGTAGGGTGATTTTAACACGAAATGGTGCAGTGTGATTGCCCTGCGGCGGGCTCTCCTGCTGCAGGACAATCACACTGTGTGAAAATTAGCCTAAAAGAAAATAAATATGGCAGCCTCCCTATTCCTCTCACTTAAGGTGTCCTTGAAGGAAAATAAAACTATTCGGTGGCTTCACTGCATTGAAACATGGAAAGATACCAAGACTATTAGCTCCCAATTACAGGCATTCATACATCAATGTCTCTGCAGCAATCCAAATGTAAGATGTCCAGATGGTACAAGAAATCAAGACTTCTTGCAGATAACAAACCAACAGACCATGGAAACCGAGATTCAAAAGAAGGAATCAGATGCACTTTATGCAAACAAGGCTGGTCCTCAGCATAATCCGCTCTGGGCTGGAGCTCCTGAGGGTCTAAAAATGATGACTTGGAAAGAAACTAGCAGTATAAAGAAGCTAGGAGTGTCGGTAGACATAAATGGGAGAGAAGGCCATAGCCAAAGACTTATCGGAAGGCATTTTTAGCGGACTTAAACCGAACCTAAACTCAGAACTTCCTCTCTGCTCTAGAAGATACGTAACAGCCTAATAACCTTTACAGAAAAACATTTCTTTGTGACAGTGGATACAAATCCTGCAATAAATCTACAGTGTCTACTTCCTGCTTTAATGGAAGCAGCCATCGGGTTAACATCCTGTGTTTACAAATTAGCTGATCTGCTGTGGCAGGCAGCTGACACAGCTGAAAGATCAAATTGCAGTTGTGATTAGTCACAGGTGAGGGGGAATTAGACAGGCTAAACTCTCTAAATACATACAGGGTGCATTTGTAGTTGTTTTCCTTCTGTCCTGTGCAAGAGTTCAGGTCCACTTTCAGCTTCAGTGAGAGCAACAAGAAATAACCGGATTCCCTTTTGTGTCGTGAAAGCCCCACTTTTACAGGACATCTGAAGTGGGAGGGATATGGAGGCTGCCATATTTATTTCCTTTTAAAGCACTACCAGTTCCTGGCATTCTTTCGGATCATGCATCAGTAGCGTCTGAATCACACACCTGAAACAAGCATGCAGCTAATCCATTAAGACTTCAGTCACAAACATCTGATCTGCTACATGCTTGTTCAGGGTCTATGGCTAAAAGCATTAGAGGCAGAGGATCAGCAGGACAGCCAGGGAATCTGCATTTTTTAAAAGGAAATAAATATGGCAGCCTCCATCGGAAAAATTGCATGGTGGGGACGGGCCTTAACGCCACTACCCAGAGTTAATCTACACAGCAGCCAATCTCTGGGAATACCACCACTAGCACTCATATTTTGCGCAGTAGCCGCTAATTATAAAAACTAACATTGGATCCCACGGCAGCACCCAATTTCTGGGCCGTAATTAGCGCCCAGATTACCTACTCCAACCACAAGAGGCTCTGACTGCAGGTGAGGGATGATATCTACATGAGGCTGACACGGAACCTTTGATGAGTCATTTGAGGACAGCAGAGTTATCCTGGACCGACCAATAATGAACACACACTGAAAGGAGTCTAAATTCATCCACCCAAATCAATGGAATTCTTCACAGACACAACATATGTAAAGTACCCTGCTGACAAAAGACTCGGAAGACTGGAAATTGATGTAGAGTCTAGCGAGGACACATTAGGCAAAACCGTCAGAATTTCTCCAGCTGCAAGCCTAATATTGGCGTACGTGTGCGGCCAGGATGGCGGGACAGCTGCGATTCCTCTAACAACCACCGCAGAATTCAATCAACAAACATTCTGAGAGATCTTCACCTCCCACCGACATCAGGAAGACTGTAGCCAAGAAAGTGGCTACAAAAAACACAACGCCACTGATAGAAGCCAAAAATAAAAAAATCAAGAAAATAAAAAAAAAAAACACTGCTAAAATGTACTCTCTGCCAACAAACAACATCTTCAAAGTTCCATTTTGCCTTAGATTAGCATAAAAATGTCAACAAATGAGTTAAAGAATTGCCAAACACCCATCCTGTCTGCACAGTAGAAATGCCAACACTTCCTCCACTCTCTCTAAAGCTAGGTACACACCATACAATTTTATGGCAGATTTACTTGCCAGGTCAATTATTTCCAACATGTCCGATTTTCGATTTTCCGATTGATTTTCCCATTGTTTTTTTGATCGTTTTTCATGGAATTGAACGAAAATCGATCTGAAAATCGAAAATGGATTGGTAAATCGATCGAAATTCAGATCAGACATGTTCGAAAAAATTGATCTGGCAGGTAAACCAGCCAGAAAATTGTACGGCGTGTACATAGCATAAAGCTGTGTGTAGTCATTAGACTTTCAAGGACAACTAAAGTGAGAGGTATATAGAGGCTGTCATATTTAGCTTATTTTTTGGACTATAAGACACTCCTAACCATAAGACACACCTAGGTTTAGAGGACAAGAACCAGGGGAAAATATATACTACACCTGGTGCATCCATGGTGAAGGGGCATCTTGTGGATTATGGCCCCTTTGTACCTCATGCCCCCTTGTGCCTCCCTGTGTCCACCTCTGTCCCCCATGTGTCCTCCTCTGTCCCCCTTGTGTCCTCCTCTATGCCCGTGTCCTCCTCTGTCCCCCTTGTGTCCTCCTCTGTTCCCCTTGTGTCCTCCTTTGTTCCCCTTGTGTCCTCCTCTGTCCCCCTTGTGTCCTCCTCTGTCCCCCTTGTGTCCTCCTCTATGCCCGTGTCCTCCTCTGTCCCCCTTGTGTCCTCCTCTGTCCCCCTTGTGTGTCCTTCTCTGCCCCCCTTGTGTCCTCCTCTGTCCCCCTTGTGTCCTCCTCTATGCCCCTTTGTGTCCCCATGTTTCCTCCTCTGCATGGGAAAGTCAGGCACTCCCTGCATTTGGACTATAAGACGCAGTGACTTTTTTCCCCCACTTTGGGGGAAGAAAAAGTGAGTCTTATAGTCCAAAAACACAGTATTTTCTTTTAAGCAATACAAGTTGCAGATCAGGTGTTTCTGACATTATTGTCAGATCTGAAAAGATAAGCTGCATGCGTGTTTCTGTTGTGATTCAGACACTACTGCAGCCAAATAGATCAGCAGGGATACCAGGCAACTGGTATTGTTTAAAATGAAATGAATATAGCAGCCTTCATATACCTTTCACTACAGATCCTGCGCACTGTGCAGGACGGCTTGCGTGTGCCCAGAAGCACGGAGCCACTTGTGCTCGCCAGGAATAGCTAAGCTCGAGCGGCACCGTGCTACTGCGCGCCATGCCCTGCTGCACTGTGGCAGTGCTCTTCATGGACGGGAGCGCGGTCGTCCGCACCTCTTCAAAAAGCCCTTGTTAAAGAGGTTCAGGGGGTCCCAGCACTGGTACAGCGAGGTGGAGGGGGTGGGGAAAGTATCTGGATTGTTCAGAGGCTTCTCTCTACTGAGGTTAGTACCCATTTAGGGTGCTTTTTTTTCCCAACAGGTACACTTTAAACGGTAAAGCTGGCCATACACTTATAGATTTCCACCTACTGTTCCAAAACGATTCAGAAGGAATTAATTCCTACTACTCACAGCACATCGATTTTCAATACATTCCAGCAGGTTATCTATTGAAAATTGATCCAATTGCAGTGTTGGGCTGTTCAATCTTATGCAACGTTATCGATTGCCCGCCACTCAAGGCCGGATTTGCACTCTTTACCGCCCAAGGCCACTATCACCAGCCGCCCCCATCAGTATAGGTAGTCAGATGACCCCTCCCTCTTTCCCTCTAGTATAGATATCCTGATGACCCCTCCCCCTCATGTATAGGTAGCCAGATGACTCTCTTAGGCCCCTTTTCCACTAGCAATCGCTAGCGTTCGCGCTGAACGCTAGCGATTCAGCAAAAGTACAACATTTTGTGGCGATTTCCCGACGTTTGCGATCGCAATTTTGCTATGCTATGCACTGCATAGCAAAATCGCGGCAATAATCGTTCCGCCACGCGATCGCGATTAGGTAAAAACCGAATTGCGGTAGTGGAAATGACCTACCGCGATTCCTATGTTAAAAGCAAACCGTAGCGATTTGGAAAATCACTAGCGGTTTGCGATTCAGCAATCGCAAACGCTATAGTGGAAAAGGGCCCTTAATCCCTCCCTATCCCACTCCCACCTTTCAGTAGCCATCAGTGTCACCTCTCCGCTCATCTCCAGTGCAGAAGCTTCCTCTTTCCCTCCGACTCCTTCAGCCGCTGCTGTACATCTGACCCTCCAACCAGCATCTCTCACTTGTGACTTGCCAGCATGTTACCAGCGAGTCAGACGGGAAGAGGAAGCTTCAACGTTGGAGATGAGCAGAGATGTGAGCTACTGGCAGCTGCTATTCCACCTCCTCCGCTTTTAACTCTGCAATGCAGCCCAAGTCCATAGCCGCCGGCCACAACACCAACATGCTGAGAGAGCAGGGTGGCTGCTGCACAGGCGGCTAGCAGCAGAGCACAGCGGTTAGGTGCTAGCCTGATCTCCCTGCATTGCAGCATTTGCAACCTTTCAACTGCTGCACCAGTTTAGCCTGCTGCTTTGGTGCCCTAGGCTATGGCCTAGGTGGCCTTGGCCTAAATCCGGCCCTGCCGTCACTGCTGCTCCATCCTCAATCAACCTAGATTTTCTGTCTTGTCCGATCGATACTTCTGATTGATTATTTTGTCAGAATTAATTGAATCGAACATTTAAAGGAATACATTTCCATCCGATTCAATCAAAGTAAAAAAAAAAAAACTGCAGGGAATCGAGTGGGAAAATTGATGTGTGTATGGGCACCTCAAATGGAACCTAAGGTAAATGAAAAAAGCTAGTCTAACTTACCTGGGGCTTCTACCAACCGCCCTGTGCCTGCGCTGTCAATGAGCGATGTTAAAGTCCCCTTCAGGCGGCTTAGCGAGTCGATGGCCACTGCATGTGTGGCCCGGCCACGCGTGTCCTCGGAATGCGCTCCCGTACCATGCACAGTAGATATTCCCATACTGTGAATGCGCAGAACGCTCTCCACCCCAGGAGCACAATCAGGAGGCGTGCGGACCGGGGCCGCACATCCAGGAGAAAGAGTGGCGCTGCGGCGAACTGGAAAGTCGCTCAGTGACAGCGCAGGCGCAGGGCGGCTACAGGAGGCTGGTAGAAGCCTCATGTAAATTAAACTGGCTTTTTTTTTATATTACATTAGGTTCCCTTTAAGCCTGATGGAACAGGATCCTCCTCCTCTATTATATCCAGTGTTCCCTCACCTCTTAGATTATAAGCCTGATAGGACAGGATCCCATTACTTCGCTGCTATATCTTGTGTTTCTTCACCTCTTATACTGTAGGTTTGATGGAGGAGATTCCTCTTCCCCCAAACTGTATCCTGCATTCAGGGTTCTCTTCCCTGCTGTGAAAGGGTTTTGTTATTGTGTGTCTTGTGTCTCAGGACCTGTCCACACTTGTGCGTTATTTTAAACATGCGTGCGTTTTTGCGAGCATTTTTGTACAGTTTGTGCGAGCTGTCAGAGCTCTGGTCTGGTCTCCTCTGCACCTGCAAGATCAAAGCCTTCGTGGATAAAAGTCTCCTGCCCTCCATCAGTGCACTTGCACTACCTACTTCTCTCCTTGTTGCGCTTCTGCCGCCATCTTTCCTCAAATGCACAGACTGCTTTCCTCAACTAAACAGACAGGAAGCAGCATTTATACATGCTGCATTATGGGAGTGACAATGGCAGTGCATTGTGGGAAAAATCGCTGTTCACTGCCTTTTGAAATGCTGTTTAAATAGACTATCCTTACATGCAACCTTTAAAAAAATGCATCCTTCTCTGCGTTTCTAAAACGCCTCACGAGTGCTTCAATGGTGACATCAGAAAGCACTTTCTATGTACTTTCTGATGTATTTGCATAACGCAGGATCTGGGGCCTCGTTTACATTGGGTGCGTTGAGAAACGTGTAAAAGCGCATGATAGAAAACGCATGCATTTGTGTGCGCTTTAGTGCACATTTCAGTGCACTGCGGTGCGCTTTTTTACGCATGTCTGCTTATTGTAACAGTAGCAGTTGTCAATAAAGCTTTGTTTTCATATGAAAATGTATTTTTTTTTCAATTAGAGGTAAAAAAGACATGCGCTTCTATGAGCTAAAAACACGTACCCATTCACTTGCATTGATGTGTGCTTTACAGCTCAGCGCACAGAAATGCATGCAACACTAAGTTTTTGTAACGCAGCTCAGCGCAGCGCATAGATGTGAACCAGGCACAATTAATTACATGGGAAAATCAATACCTTGCAGAACACACAGGGCAATGCGCTATAAAAAGCACACAGAAACGGCCCTGATGTGAAGGAGGCCAACTGTGCACTGCTGTGGTGCTTATAAACTAAGGACAGCTAATAAATAATAAGAACGATGAAGAGGATACATTCAGAGCGACGGCTTATATTTAATAAATGCTAGACAGTCTGCAGTTATTGATGAGGGATGAAGAGATCCAGCCTCACATCTCTGTAATGAAAAGCGGAATGTTTACACAAAGTAGATTATGTATGAATTGAAAGCTCTGCTTGTTCTTTGTCCTGAGCTGTGAACATGTCACCCGCCAGATCGGCAGGAAGACGAGGCACAAAGGCCGAGACACAGCGTGTGAATTTATCACCCGTTCACACACAGTTATCTCCTGTCCGGAGACACCTGTTAGACAAACACGGCTCAGAGACCCTTCCAAGAGAGGACGGGACCCTCAAAGGGCGCTATTCAGAGTCGGGAACCCGGAGACCCTCTGAAAGGCGACGTTCTTCCGATTGGAGGGGACGCTCGCCCTCACTAGGCTGAATAATGGACACTGAGGAAGAGAAGCAAGAATGGGCACCGCGCTTCCGGGAAATTATCATTTCAAAGGTTGGTTACATTTCACCAAGATATCAAGCCATGCTGATGATGACCACACAATGTTTCCATGGTTACTTCTTCCCCAAATAGCTGATTTCTGCTGGTTTTCCTACATGGGAGCCGCCATCTTGCTGGTAACAGCAGCACTATGCACAGGAAAGGGAGAATTCCCAGCATTTTTAGCCTGAAGTACCTTGTGTTCCCTCAGCCTGTCCTCAGAACAATTTAAAGAGGAACTGTAGTGAAAATAACGTAATGAATAAATTTGCTTACTTTTTACAATATTCATTCATAAATTACAGGGCTGTGGAGTCGGAGTCAAGGAGTCAGAGCAATTTCTGGAAAAACCTGGAGTCGGAATCCGTGGTTTCATAAACTGAGGAGTCAGAGTTGGATGATTTTAGTTCCCACTCCATAGCCCTGCAAGGGCTGTGGAGTTGGAGCAATTTTGGGTACCTGGAGTCGGAGTAGGAGTCAGAGGTTTCTTACACTGAGGAGTCGAATGATTTTTGTACAAGACTCCTCAGCCCTGATAAATTATTTAGTCAGTGTCTGCCTATTGTAAGATCTTTCCTCTCCCTAATTCTGAAAATTATCACTAGAGGCAACATCTTTAGTCCTGCCAGGTGACCTCTGTAAAAATGTTACTTTAGGGCCCGTTTCCACTAGCGCGAATTCGCATGCAGACAACGCATGCGGATTCGCATAGGCAATACAAGTGGATGGGACTGTTTCCACTTGTCAGTTTTCATTTGCGTTTTTATGTGCAGGATTTTTCTGCACGGTAGACCCTGCAGAATTCGCCTGCGTGTGGAATGCAGGCGATTCGCAGGTAATGTATTTAATAGGGAAATCGCATGCGTTTTTGCATGCGTTTTTCCCGTGATTTCGCGTGCGATTTCGCATTGAAAGTAATGTAAATTGACACAGGCAGTGACATGGTTAAAATCGCATATACCCTGCCTATGCGAAATCGCATGCGAAATCGCGGCAAAAAACGCATGCGGAATCGCACCCGCATGCGATTTTGTCAACGGTGATATGCGGCAATTCCGCACCGCACTAGTGGAAACGGGCCCTGAGAGTTCTATGCAGGGAGATATGGTACTTGCTTGGCCATGGTCATGACATCACAATGTGGGAGGGGTTTAACCTCACTGTCAGCCATACAGATGTTCCTAAATATCTATTCGGTAAAAAGGTAAAGATTTAATGTGGGAAAGGGGGTATCGGCTACTGATTGGAATAAAGTTCCTCTTTATAGGACACCCAACATGAGAAGTATATGGAGGCTGCCATATTTATTTCCGTTTACAGGAAAAGTGTGAAAATGAGTAGGGAGGTTGGCTTACATTAGATCCCTTCCAGGGGGTGCCTTTGGAAAGAATAAAGGTAATACTAAGACTGAGACCAGTACAAAGACTGTAAATGACAGCAACATGGGAAAAAAAGTAAATTATGGTGAATATTATTCTGGGATAATGTTCATGTTATATGTATGTTCAATTTTACAATCTTTCCAGCTAGTGGTACATTTAAAGTGGTCTGAAAGTCAGCATTTCTACTTTGCTCTAAAACATTCCTCACAGCTTGAAAGCTACTATCCCAGAATTTTTTTTTTAGTAGAACATCACTGAAATGGTTAAACAAAGCACGTTGTCCTGCTATTCAGCTTCAAATCTGCATCCAAACTGGAGATAACAGTATCTTGTTTGCATTCTAATGTTGATACAATGGGCTTGATTCACAAAAGAGTGCTAACACTTGGCACGCCCGTGCAAAGCTGCTTTGCACGTGATATCATGCGCGTAAAGCTTTACGCACGTAAACTAATGACATTGCGTGAAGTCATACGTTTACGTGCGTAAAGTTTTGCGTGCATTACATTGCGTGCAAACCAGCCTAGCATGGGCATTCTAAGCATACACTCTAGCAGGTTAGCATGTGAAGCGCGGTAGTTTTCACGTGCAAAGGGGACTTATTGCGCGTACGGGCTAACGTCGTACGCGCGTAAAAGTTAACGCGTGAGCGCTAAAACTTTGCATGCGCAACACACAAAATGGTTTGCACGCAAGTTTGCACGTGCAAAGCTTTTAGGCGTGATGATAACTCAGTTATCACTCTTTTGTGAATCAAGACCAATGTGTGTAAACCAGGGCTGTGGAGTCAGAGTTGGAGTCGAGGAGTCGGGGCAAATTTGGGTACCCGGAGTCGGAGTCATGGTTTCATAAACTGAGGAGTCGGAGTTGGAAGATTTTTGAACCGACTCCACAGCCCTGCGTGTAAACACAGTGTAGCAAGTGAAAATGAGCTCTCTGTGCTTCAAGCACACAAACAGCTCAGAACAGCTAATTAGAAGATGTTAATATATTATAAAAAGCAGCTGGAATAAAATGCAATTGCAGCTTTCAGGGCAAGATAAACTATACTTTGGAAACTTGTAATTTGTAAACAGACAATATTAGGTGTGCACAAAAGCAAATATGATAACTGTATGAGTAATAAAAAGTAGGAAAACACATTTTTATTGAATGTTATGTCGGAGTTTCAGACCACTTTAAATATGTTTATAAACTGGTATTTTTAGCAGTATGTCTGCATGTATTAGCCGGAGTGCCCTTTTAGTGACGTTTTGTAGTTGCAGTGATAGTGTTTGTCATCGTCACACTATTGTTACACAACGTTCTGCTTTCTCTTCTATCTTTTCTTTTTTTTTTTCTTCAGTTTCCAGATGAATTAAAAGTCATTAAAAAAATGACGGCCATCTCTGCAAATTTATCTTTTAATTATACAAAGCGATCTGTGTGACGCCTCCGCCGCAGCTTCCTAATGACACGCGGCACAGGCCGGAGACCCGGCGAGACGATGGAAATTAAAGAGCAGAATATTTATGGCCGCCAGAATACAGATCGTCCGTTACAATAAAGTACCGGTGTTAATTCGGCCGTTCTGTACGCGGCTGGAGGGAAATAATGAAGTGAAGTTGGGAACTGGGAGGGGGTGGGGGAGAGCAAGGTTGTCTGGAGATGAAAGAGCGACTAGAGATGCAGAACAAACAGCAACACGGCAATCGGGGAACTGCTAAAGCCTGGCAGAAAATAGGAGAACTGCTGAATCCAGACTCACATTCTGTATTATCCATTTCAGCCTGATTTAGCAGGCTTTTCCTTGTGCTGTTGCTGCTGTATGAGCCCATTCATACTATCTGCCGTGCTGTCACCTCACAATGAGCTTGATTCACTAAACCGTGATAACTCAAATATCACACCTTATCAAAGATACCACACCTTATGAAAAGATATCACACCTTATGAAAAGATATCACACCTTATGAAAAGATATCACACCTTATGAAAAGATTTCACACCTTATCAAAATTAACTCGTCTTATCAGAGTAGCATAGCGAGCGCTACGAACCCGCAGGGGCTCAGGGCAGGACGAATGCCATTGCCAATTAGCAGGCATAAGTTTGTAGCGCTCGCTATGCTACTCTGATAAGGCGTGTTAACTTTGATAATGTGTGATATCATTTCATAAAGTGTGATATCTTTTCCTAAGGTGTGATCTTTGATAAAGTGTGATATTTGTCTTATCACGGTTTAGTGAATCAAGCCCATTGTGTGTGAGATGCATTGTAACATGAATGTCCACTGACTTTCATGTTACTGTTCACAATACAGTAAGCATTGCGGTGAAACTCGCCTGGGAACACTTTATCGCGCAACGCAATGTTGGTTTAATTGTGTTGGAGCCACCGATGCTCGTGCTAAAGCAGACCACCTTGCGTCGGAAACACGTGTACGAAATCACGTGTGGATGAGCTCTTAGGGTCTTCCCCACTTGAGCGCATCAGGAAACGGAGCTACCAATGCAACAAACGGCACTTCTGTTTTTCAATTCAATTTTCAGCGATGCAAGTTACAACTGTGATTGCATTCATTAGGCTACATCTCCACTGCTGCAATACCCGTCCTATTCCCCCGCATGCAAACTTGTATGTGATTTTTCAGCCTATTGAAGTCAATATGCTGCCTGTGAATTCACGTGTGGGGTAAAAAAAAGGATAGTTTCCAGCAGAAAATGGCATCACGCATACGAATCCCACAGCTGTATTCTGATGCGTCTCGCATCACAGCTATGTGGGCATCGCATTTCGTAAGATGCATGCCATGCACAGTAGAAACTATGCCTCTTAATGAATGGAATTCACAATGCGTTTTCGCATTTGCATCGGCAAGCATGCGTTATGATTCTGCAGTGAATTGCAATGCATGGATTGGGACATCAGACAGTACAGTCTATGCACGTCTGATGTCCCTGCAGATTGTGTTGCACCATGTTCCTGAAAATGCGGCGAAAATCGGAAGCAGCCTAAGGCCTCCTTCACACTATACACGCTGCATGCGCATTTCAGCAGTGTCTAGTGTGCGACACGCAAGAATGGTAGCAGTGCATAGACAGCACTTTTACCGTTCCCATCAATATGTGCTGCACAGCAGTGCAATGCGCTACCGCACTGCTGCATGCATTTTTAGGGAATCGCAGAGCTGACCATTCACTGTAGTGAATGGGATCTGCAACGCATAGCGGCGCAGATGACATGCGATCGTATGCATTGTGTTCCGATCGCACTGCCATCTGCACTAATTGGTGTGAAGGAGGCCTAAAAGTCCATACCCACCAAGCGATTTACCTGAGCGATCTTGCGTATCTTTCTGCGATACTGTGCAACATCGTTTAACGGATGTTTAATGAAGGCCAATTGCGTGCGGTAATTGTCGGCTTTGAATGATCGTCATGATGAATCCAATCGTGGACAGTCAGTACAATCGTCACTGACCCCCACGCCAATTACTGCGATCATTCACTGACGCGTTTGCACCTCTCTTTTATTCCCATGTTCCCGATTGTAGAAGAAGGAGCGTTTGCTGCCGTGTATCCCCCGATCCATCTTCCGCAGTCTTTGTGGTGAGTATTCAGCTGTAGACTGCAGTGAGACAGCAGCACTACAGAGTTCCCAGCCTGTACATGACGGGAGCATCCAGAAGGTCAGTATACCGGCAACTGAAGGATGGTGATAGCACAGAAGCCAGGAGCAGAAGATGAACGCCGAGACAGAAATTACAGCTTCATCCTCGGCAGGCAGCTCCGTCCCCTGAGCCTGTTTAAGTGTAAAATATTTACATGTGGCTGGAGAGTGCTAAAAGATTATTGCAACAATCAATTTTATTACAACACTCGCCAGCGACGTCCACATATGAATAAAGAGCGTGGCGGCCTTCCTCTGAGCTACACGCCGGCTATAAACATCCAGACACACAATCCAATTACCAGGGGGCTGGACAGGAGATCGATACGGAAGTGAAGCGTACTTTGTGAAAGCAGCGGAGCGCAGGGCAAGGAGTCCCGGATGAGGGGCGGGAAAATCCATTAGGCTGATTTCACCATCACGTTTACAGAAGAGGGAATATCGTTGTGTACTTTGATTACTGGGGAATAGGAGCAACCACAGCACAGGACACTAGAGTTGTTGCAAAATTGGATGTGCACCAAACTGACTTCCTAAAATATGTATGGTGTATATATAGGACTAGTTAAAGGAGTAGTCTGAGGTAAATAAAAAACAAAATTCTATTTACCTGGGGCCTCCTCCAGCCCCTGGCAGCAGTCCTGTGCCCTCACCATAGCTCCGCTCCCAGTCCGTGGCCTGGGGTCCCCTCTGGCTTAGAAGACGACCTTACCAGGTCGTCCTCTACTGCGCCTGCGCCGCTGATGTCATCTGGACTGCACAGGCGCACGTCAGCATCTACACCGGATGGGACCAGCGGCTGGGAGCGGAGCTGCGGCGAGGGGCGCATCGGCTGCCAGGGGCTGGAGGAAGCCCTTGATAAGTAGTTTTTTAATGTTTTTATACACCTTGCATCTGTCCCTTAAAGTGCACCTGAGACGGAGGGATATAAAAAAAAATATACATACCTGGGGCTTCCTCTGGCCCCCTCTGGCCTGATCACTACCTCATCGCCGTCCTCCGCTGCTTGCAGCCTCCATAACTGTCACCAGTAAGTTGTCCAGTTGGCGCAGTCCGGCTGTGCGCGTTCCCCCATTGTGCATCTGTGGCCAGGAGGATTCTACGCCTGCGCAGGCTCAGAACTCTCCCGGCCATGGGGGCGCGGGTGGCCGACCACGCATGCACAATATATCTCGGGCCGGAGGACAGTCTGGGGCCAGTTGCAGAGACTGCAGAAAGTGGAGGACCGTGGCAAGGGAGCAATCAGGCCAGAGGGGGCTGGAGGAAGCCCCAGGTATGTATACTTTTTTTTAGATCCCCCCGCCCCTCGGTCTCAGGTTTAGTGTACTCCCTTTCAAAGTGAATAAAGATGTCTGCCTTCATTTTCCCTCACACTACAGGCTTACTTTAAGAAAGCCCTGAATATTTATTGGTCTTGCAGTATACGGAAGGGCTTCTAGGTCATTCTGACGGCGGCGGCACCGTTCTTCCCTCATCCCTTTAAATCATTTATCAAGAGCGTGGCCGGGGCAGGTGAAACGCGCCTCTGCGCCAGTGCCGATTGGGTTATATAACACTTGTTTAATCAAGAAGACAGTTCAAGTTAAATAAGTCATTAAGAGCTGACATATCGCACCATAAATTCCCTGCAGGCGGCAAACACTGGCGAATCGCGCTGAACCTTCCTCTGTGGAGAGCCTCATCCACTCTGAACGGGAAATAATTACACAACCGCGTTGGGGAGAGACCGCCGACACAGCTACCCCTGACCGGCAACCCAGGACTCCCATATCCCAGACCTTACAAAGCAGCAATTAACGCTGGGAAATGTTAATAACCAATAACCTCATGGTGATATCAATTCAAAGTATTTAACCTCCCAAGTGCTATAATTACTTTCCGATTTTAGGGTCTTCAGCCTCATCTACACCATACAATTTTTGTTCGATTCAACTAGATTCGAATCAGGCTCCCTGCACACTGCATGCGATTCCGATTTGGATTTTTAATCAGTTTTTACATCCGATTCTGATTTTTAATCGCTACTGCATGCTGCGTTTTTTTCCTCCGTTTTTCTGTTGATTGTATTCAGGGAAAATGGGAATTGCAAATCAGAAACGGAATCGCAAAACGAATTTGGAGTGTGCAGGGAGCCTTAATCAGACATGTCCGCTCGGGATTCGATTTGATTCAATTTGCCGTTGTTTTGCAAACAAATCCCAATCGGACATGTCGGATTAAATCGATTCAATGAATCGAATCGGACAAAAAATTGTATGGTGTAGATGGGGCTTAAAAGAGGTGCAATTTTTTTCACAAGCTTTTAGACCCTAAAAGCAAGAATATCATAACGCTAAATAGATCTGCAGCAGTCCCTGCACTTCACTCAATTCCCCTGGATCCAACGCTGCAATTCTCCCTCTGTCCACCGTGTGGTGCTCTACCCGTATAGGGAGATCGTTGTCTGTCATCATGGTGACAGACTGCAATCTCACCAGAGGGATCTACAGCGTCCAAGGACCAGGAAAAGAATGGCTGCCAGCACCTAGATCACAGGGGAGGTGAATTGCAAACTCCACCAAGCTGTTCTGTGTATCCATACCTCCCGGCAGCTTCCCCGAGCCTGCCCCGAGGGTTTCTGGCCCGAGCCTGACTCAAGGTTACCGCTAAGGAGCTCAAAGTGAAACTCTACCTTATAGCCACTAATGTTAAAATCAATAGGCTGCTATTATCCTGCGGGTGATATCTCCATAGACACGCCTCCTACACTCCCCAAATATTGATGGTATGGAGGGGACCCCGCGAACCAAGCCCTGCTGGTTACTAAGATAAATTTGTTTAATCTATCTCAGTAAGCTGTGGCAGTAGGGAGATTCTATGCCTGGCGTATAAATCTGTGCACAAAACCTGCCCTACCTACATCTCGGAGCTTGTTCACAGGTATACACCAGGTCGCCCCCTCCGTTCCTCCAACGACCTTCGCCTCACCACCCCACGCATTTCACACTCCCATGCCCGCCTGCAGGATTTCTCAAGAGCTGCCCCCACCCTCTGGAATGCCCTTCCACCACCCATCAGACTTGCTCCCTCTTTCAACACATTCAAGCAAGCCCTCAAAACCCACCTCTTTATGATGGCCTACCTCCTACCACACAGTAACTCTCTAAGGAATATTTAACAGCCGCACCTAGTGTTTCCACCCCACCCTTTAGATTGTAAGTCTCTGGCAGGGTCCTCCACTCCCCAGTGTAATCTACAGGATCATGTGATCCTGTCCTATGACAGCCTTGTACTTGTATTACTGGGCCTACCTAACCAGCCCATATTGCATGATCATGTATTTTGTACAATTTGCATGTATAACTTTGTTCTATGTTGTATAACCCTATGTATGTCATCCATGTATCATTGTATTTATTTATTGTCCAGCGCTGCGTTATATGTTGGCGCTTTATAAATACAATAAATAATAATAATAATAGGGAGGGGAAATTAACATTGAGCTAGGTGGGGTGGGGGGTTGGAGGGCAGAAGTAATGTCACTTTTGGCACCACAGAGAAACAGTAAAAATGGAAACCAGCAAAAATATTCTTTTCTTTTTTTATATCACATTTCTCCTAAATCTGACAGTGAACACTAAAAACAAAAGGATACGTTAGCTAAATAATTCTTATTGGATGATTTTTTTTTGTCAGTTAATATGGAGCTTCATCCCATTTTAAGTAGCTGGAAGTTTCACTTTTTAAACGTTTTAAAGTAAACTTAATCAGAGACGGGGTTTTTAGGAGCTCACCGTTTCACATCAACATGTCGCCAAGCCAAAACTCGGGTCAAAAATTAAATACTTACCTAAGAAGTGGGAAGATGGAGCCTCTGGCTTCCCACGCCATTCTCTGGTTCCTCATCGCCGACCGCGGATCCCCCAGAGATTATCGACAAGCGCTAATTGGCAATCACATCAGGGCTATGCTCCTCTTTGGGCTCGAGTGTAGGCGTACTGCGCGAGGGTGGCCGCGCTTTTTCCAGAAGAGGAGCGCAGCCCTGAAGTTAAGGGGGGTCCCGGGCATTGGGAATGACCGAAGGACAGCGTGGAAAAGTATCCAGAAGCTTTCCTCTCCTTTGATTTTTTTGACATTGTGGACCACAGGTTCTCTTTAAGTGGATACGCTGCTATTGGTTCTACTGGCCTCTATACCAGCCAGTAGTGATAGGTTATTAAAATGAAGATAGATAATTAGTAAGCCAGAACATGGAGGAGACAGCTGAATCCTGTTTCTCATATTTTTGCCTGTAGCCATAACAATGTGTAAATGAAACGCCATCTCTAATAACTATTAGCAAAGCGGAACGGCCGAGCGTCACGCACTCTAGTTCTATGTATAAACCAAAGCTAGAGCTTCTGACAGGAGCTGCTTCTAATTATATCGCACGTTACCTGACTAACATATAATGCGGCAGCCCGAGCGAGGCTCCTCCTGAGGTACGTACACACTCATTACATACCAATTATTCACTAGAAGCTGTAGCATTACTTCATTATTTTCCTCAGTGACAGGAGAGGTACATTGCAGATCGCGGGAATGTCCCAGAATTCCACTCTGCAATTAATCTAATGAATTGTGAGAAAGGCATTGAGGGCCTGGGCAACCCCCTCACTTCACCCTAATTGGGGTTCTTTGAGGAAGTGACCCCACATCAGGCAAGGATATTTCTTCAAGAAATGGAGACTGTTGGGCCTTATTTTACACAGAGAAGGATTTTTTTTTTACTTGAAGTGACAGGAATATGGAAACTGACATTTTAGTTCTATTTTAGGTGTCTGGAGGCGGGACTCTGCAATGATACCTCAGGAAGGTGTGTGACACTCATGCCACTGACCCCTCCCTTTGCCATTCCTTGGAAGGCTGGTAGGGAGGTGTGGCTGCTATAGCGACGAGCCTCTCCCTGTCGTGGTACAGAGCTTGGTTGAGGCAATGGGGTATATTGACTCAACTCCATTAACCTTTCAGTAGCTCACTAAGCGTTTGTAAATATTTTATTACATTTTTTCATGGGACAGCAATGAAGATATGACGCTTTGATACAATGTAAAGTAGTCCGTGAACAGTTAATACAGTTAGTACACTATAACAATGTAATGTGTGTGTGTTTTTTTTTTTAAATAGGGCCCTATATATCCCCCTTGTTTTTGTTTTAGCTACAGTAACAAGCTTATAAAAGTATGCAAATAACAGAAAGCTCCCTATTCTGGATAAGATAAGGATACTATGGCCAGAAGGTGGTAATTAAATCCCTCCCTCCCTTTTGAAGAGTTTACACAGGGATATACACCTGTCGTCTAGGTGATGTTTGCTGTGGGATAGACAGCAAGCATTGGCAGTAGGGAGGCAAAATAAACAATGAGCTGGGTGTGGAAAAAAAGAAAAAAAAGAAAAGGGCAGAAGACAACCAGGAGAAAACTAGCACAAATAGTCTTTTCTGTTTTTTTTGTTTTTTTTTTTTATCACATTTCTCCTAAATTTGATCAGTAAACACTAAAAACAACAGGATAAGTAAGCTAAATAAGTAATTTCTTATTGGATTATTTAATTTTTCCCTGTGAATATTGAGATTCATCCCACTTTAAAGGGATGTTTATCAGTTCAGGCAGACTTTCTTATACAGTGGTGTGAAAAACTATTTTCCCCCTTCCTGATTTCTTATTCTTTTGCATGTTTGTCACACTTAAATGTTTCTCCTCATCAAAAAACGTTAACTATTAGTCAAAGATAACATAATTGAACACAAAATGCAGTTTTAAATGATAATTTTTATTATTTAGTGAGAAAAAAACTCAAAATCTACATGGCCCTGTGTGAAAAAGTGATTGCCCCCCTTGTTAAAAAAATAACTTAACTGTGGTTTATCACACCTGAGTTCAATTTCTGTAGTCACCCCCAGGCTTGATTACTGCCACACCTGTTTCAATCAAGAAATCACTTAAATAGGAGCTATCTGACACAGAGAAGTAGACCAAAAGCACCTCAAACGCTAGACATCATGCCAAGATCCAAAGAACAGGAACAAATGAGAACAAAAGTACTGTAATTGAGATCTATCAGTCTGGTAAAGGTTATAAATCCATTTCTAAAGCTTTGGGACTCCAGCGAACCACAGTGAGAGCCATTATCCACAAATGGCAAAACATGGAACAGTGATGAAACTTCCCAGGAGTGGCCGGCCGACCAAAATTACCCCAAGAGCGCAGAGAAAACTCATCCGAGAGGCCACAAAAGACCCCAGGACAACATCTAAAGAACTGCAAGCCTCACTTGCGTCAATTAAGGTCAGTGTTCACGACTCCACCATAAGAAAGAGACTGGGCAAAAACGGGCTGCATGGCAGATATCCAAGGCGCAAACCACTTTTAAGCAAAAAGAACATTAAGGCTCGTCTCAATTTTGCTAAAAAACATCTCAATGATTGCCAAGACTTTTGGGAAAATACCTTGTGGACCGAGGAGACAAAAGTTTAACTTTTTGGAAGGTGCGTGTCCCGTTACATCTGGCGTAGAAGTAACACAGCATTTCAGCAAAAGAACATCATACCAACAGTAAAATATGGTGGTGGTAGTGTGATGGTCTGGGGTTGTTTTGTTGCTTCAGGACCTGGAAGGCTTGCTGTGATAGATGGAACCATGAATTCTACTGTCTACCAAAAAAATCCTGAAGGAGAATGTCCGGCCATCTGTTTGTCAACTCAAGCTGAAGCGATCTTGGGTGCTGCAACAGGACAATGACCCAAAACACACCAGCAAATCCACCTCTGAATGACTGAAGAAAAACAAAATAAAGACTTTGGAGTGGCCTAGTCAAAGTTCTGACCTGAATCCTATTGAGATGTTGTGGCATGACCTTAAAAAGGCGGTTCATGCTAGAAAACCCTCAAATAAAGCTGAATTACAACAATTCTGCAAAGATGAGTGGGCCAAAATTCTTCCAGAGCGCTGTAAAAGACTCATTGCAAGTTATCGCAAACGCTCGATTGCAGTTATTGCTGCTAAGGGTGGCCCAACCAGTTATTAGGTTCAGGGGGCAATTTCTTTTTCACACAGGTCCATGTAGGTTTTGAGGGTTTTTTTCTCACTAAATAATAAAAACCATCATTTAAAACTGCATTTTGTGTTCAATTATGTTATCTCTGACTAATAGTTAAATGTTTCTGCTCATCAAAAACCGTTAAGTGTGACAAAAATGCAAAAGAATAAGAAATCAGGAAGGGGGCAAATAGTTTTTCACACCACTGTATATGCATTGAATATTTTAAGTTCATAGTTTTCCATCTCCTCCTCAGTGATCACCTAATACATGCTCAGTCTGTCCTAACCAATCCCCCCCTTTTAGTCACATGGCCATACAGTGGGTAAGAAAGTGCACTTGAAGCCACACCTCCCTGCTAATAGCCTATCGTGGTTGCCAATGTGTAGTAGGGAGACATTAAGCTGGCCACTAACTGTCCAATTTCTAGCGAAAAATCGTTCGAGCGATCAGAAATTCTGATCGGATTGGTTGTAAATTATCTCCATTGATGGACACAATCGATTATGAACGAGTGAAAAAAATGTCACCCGAATGAATTTTCGTCGAACAAAAATTTGGATTTTCTTGGTGGTCGTGATAGATAGGAAGCAATGATTGGTTAGTTGATGGTGTAGTGAACGATTTTTCGTCCGATCAGAATTTCTGATCGCTCGAACGATTTTTTGCTAGAAATTGTGGCCAGCTTAAGAGACACAGGGAGAGTAAAGGTGGCCACTAATGATACAATTTGCCGAATGATTGTTTTCAAACAATTCTTCATATGAACGATTAGAAATTATTGTTTGGGACCACTAATGGACAGAAATCTCCCAACTAATCCAATCAGATTAACCACTTCAGGCCAAGCGCAATTTTCACATATCAGCGCTGCTCCAACTCATTTGCCAATAACCGAATTACTACTTATCACACCTAAAACATCTATATATTTTTTTCAGGTCAAATTAAAGGCTTTTAGTGGGTGATATTTTTGTTTAGTAATTAACTTATTTTCTATGAATTTTAAAGAGGAAAAATTTGAAAAAAAAAAAACACACTATTTCTCCATGTATATCAAATATAGTTTTACAATATAAAGTGCTAACTATATTTTAAACTCACAAATTGTATTTGTTTATCCATCCTGGTTATTATTACAACATTTAGATTATGTTCCTAGTACAATGTATGGTGACAATACTGTATTTGGAAATAAAGGTGGCTTTTTTCTGCTTTGTGTTTTTTGCTTTCTGTACACTATCGATGATTACAAGACCTTATTTGCAAAAATAATAGTACTGTACCATCATGGCATACATATTTAAAAAGCCAAGTTCCTAAAGGGTAACAATATATGTGTTTTCTTTTATATTCTGTCACTTTGTTTTCATTTTACAAATCTTTTATTTTGCTACAGAATATGCGAAAATCTAATTGCTTTTGATTCAGTTTGTGACTAAAAAGAATACACAAGACATGGGCGTCAATCCTAAAACAAACACTCTAAATTCTATTCTATACTACTACTAGGTATCTATCCCGGTAAAAATGTTACAGCATATGTCTCTTGTCATTTTCTTAAACCTTTCCTAGGTTTGTTCATGATTTAAAAAAAATGACTTTTTATGTTGGATTGAGTTTGTCTCAACCTATTTTTTATGTGATGTGGGTACAAGCTTTAAAGAGAACCCGCGGTGGTTTTTATGGGGGGCAGGTGGGACACAGAGCCATGTTCTCTGCCTAATGACATGGCTCTGTGTCCCCCAACCGCCGCACTCTGCCCCCCACCCCCACCACTGCGCTATAGCCCCCTAGAGACAAGATTTGTCGCTAACTCAGAGGTAAATAGAGGGGAGAGGAATTCCCTGTTTAAAACGCCAGGGGCATTCCTACAGGGTTTCCTGAGCAGCCATTGGGCAGCTCTCTCCCCCTGGCCACGCCTCCTGCTGTCCCCAGCCACCCTGCATGCTATGAGAGACACAACAGTCTCTTAGTGCAGCCTTGTGATCCAGGGGTCATGCAAGTGAAAGTGAGCTATTGCAGCCCACAGGAGCGGTGGGGAGCAGCGTTTTTTTACGGCTACCAGCCCCGCGGATCAGGTAGCCTTTTTTTCTTTTTTTTTTTGAGCCCACCTCTGGCTCTCTTTAAAACACACCAACATGTATTCTACAACTCGTCATGGGTGATGATACCACGTGCCTCATTTAGTAACAAACTGATGGTGCACTGTCCACAGCTACACTGGACGTATGCAGTATATACGTCCAGTTTGCATGAATTGGTTTTTAATGAAATCGAATATCGGATCAATTTCATTAAAGTGATTGGATAGGAGATTTTTGTTAATTAGTGGTCCCAAACGATCATTTCATTTCCGATCATTCATACGAAGAATCGTTAATAAACGATCGTTCAGCAAATTGTATCATTAGTGGCCACGTTTAGGTGAGCAAGGAGCATTAAGTCCCTGAGGAGGTAATGTGAATGTATGGATTGGTACAGATGCCAAGCTGGCCCTATTTAATCGCTGCAATCGATACAGATGGTTTAGTTGATCATTTGGTGGCTGAAGGATACCACACAGACCATCCAATTTCCATACGATTTCAGAATGATTAGAAATTGATTAAGATCTGCGACTCTACGTAGTCTTATAATGCCCAATACTGTATAAAACTAGTTACTGAATATTTCCACCAGGTCTCATCACATTCGTTTATCAAATTTTAGGAATGGAAGCAATTGACTGTTTTCTAGGGACACAATAGATTACTGTCAGATTCAATCATAAAGCAGGCCATACACTGGCTCGATTCACGGCCGTTTCGACAGCAGATCCGATCCTGGGATCGGATCTGCTGCCAATCGCTTGCGCTAAACGCACCCGCCGATCCGATTCCCTCCCGAAATCGGATCGGTCCGTCGATCGCGCCGTGCGGGAAATTACCCTCGATCGCCCGCCGGTAGGAGCGCGTCGCTTGCGGCGTACGATTCGGGCCCGATCCGAGCATGTATACATTACCTGAAGCTGGCTCCGGGGTCCTCTTCTCCTCGCTGCACCGCATTTCCGCATGTCCCAGTGTACGCTTATACTTCCTGTGTCACTCCGGTGACCAGGAAGTTGAAATAGAGGGCGCTCTATTTGAACTTCCTGGTCACGGAGTAACACAGGAAGCGCCGGGATGGAGCAAGAACAGCGGTGCGGTGCAGTGCAGAGAAGACGCCCGGGAGCCAGCCTCAGGTAATGTATACGGGGGGGGGGGACAGGCGGCAGGAGCAGCTGAACAGATTGTGATCGGTTTCAGGCTGAAATCGATTCACAATCTGTTTGCAGTAAAGGCAGCCATACGATCCCTATCTGATCAGATTCGATCAGATAGGGATCTGTCAGCTGGTCGATCTAATGGCACATCGACCAGTGTATGGCCACCTTAACAATACAATACAATCTATTCTTCCTGAAATAAGCTGTTCAGGTCGATTAGTGTTTGGCAACCCCAACACATCATAGTACAAACATACTTTAAAGAGGAACTGTAGGGAAAATAGCCTAATGAATAAAATAACTTTTTTTTTTTTTTTTTTTTACAATATTCATTTATTACTCAGTGCTTATCCATTGCAAAAATCTTCCTGATTTACATTCAGAAATGTATCACAGGTGGTGACATCTTTTTTCTTGTCCGTGATCTCTGTGGAATGTTTGTTACCTGAGAGTTCTAAAGCCAGTACAAAATATACCTGGTCTCCCAGAATGCTTGTGATTGGGGGAAGGGGAATTCCGCATAGCTAATAAGCCTAGGGTAAACATCACTGGGAGCAATACACACAGCAATATATAGATATAGGAAGTGTTTCTGATGCTGAAACCAGGAAAATTACTGTAAAAGTGGGCGTCCTGAATAATTTACTGCATTCTCCTATATGTCACTACAGTGCCTCTTTCATTAGTAAAAAAAGGCATGTATAAATTGACAAAGGGTCTTACCACTATTTCTCTGCATATGCTACTAGTTCTTCCATGGCAAGCGCCTTCCAGTTGCACTGAATGGGACAGGAGCGCAATAACACAGAAAATGCAGCATGCAGTGCAGACAGACTCACATATGACTAGAGGGAACTAGTGGGCAGCACGGTGGTGAAGTGGTTAGCACTCTCGCCTTGCAGCGCTGGGTCCCCGGTTCAAATCCCAGCCAAGGCACTATCTGCACAGAGTTTGTATGTTCTCCCAGTGTATGTGTGGGTTTCCTCCGGGCACCCAGGTTTCCTCCCATATCCCCAAAATGTACAGATAAGTTAATTGGCTTCCCCCTAAATTGGCTCTAGACTGTTATACATAAACTACATTAGACATACAACTATGGTAGGGGTCAAATTGTGAGCCCCTCTGAGGGACAGTTAGTGACAGGACAATATACTCTGTACAGTGCTGCAGAAGATGTCAGCTATGCAGGCGCAGTGGTGAGCACTCTCCACTTGCAGCGCTAGGTCCCTGGTTCAAATACCAGCCAGAAAGCTGCATGGAGTTTGTATGTTCTCCCTGTGTCTGTGTGGGTTTCCTTCGTTCTCTCAGGTTTCCGCCCACATCCCAAAAACATACTGATAAGTTAACTGGCTTTCCCCTAAATTGTCCCTAGAGTATAATCCATACGGTCCTCAAACTAAGGCCAACGGGCCGAATGTGGCCCCCTTAGGCTTTTTTACTGCCCCCCCCCCCCACACACACACACACACAAAATGTATTACTTATAGATGCGGTGCACTACATCTTTAAATATTGGTGGTCCGCATATAGAATAGCAGTGCTGGCACCGCCCATCCGCATGGAAGCCAGAATGCAGTCATTCCCTGGTTTCCAATCAAACTCCACATCAGTTGACACTGCTGTCCAATTGGACTGCAGGTTGTCACCTGGGTATGCTTCACTGTCTGGCCCGCAAAGACTTCTACATCATTTTATGTATGCTCGGCCCCCCAGCAGTCTGAAGTATGTTGACCCGGCCCTCAACCCAAAACGTTTGGGGACCCCTGCACTACACGACACATACATAGACATAAGACTATGGTAGGGATTAGATTGTGAGCCCCTCTGAGGGACAGTTAGTAACAAGACAGTATACTCTGTACAGAGCTGCGGAAGACGTTGGCTCTATATAAATACTAAAATAGTCATAATAACAGAAGAATACCACAATTTATAGCATTTAAAAAGTTTCCTTGCAAGCGAGAAAGTGCAATTGCTACATTTTCTAAAGGTGCCCTTTAATGATGCGATTCTTTGGACGATCGATCAGAAACGATTGTTCGGACCCATTAATGGAAGAATAGCTACTATCTAATTTGATCAGATTAATGAAATCATTCCGAAAAACAGTTAGTGTGATCAACCAAAGAATCATATCGTTAATGGCCGTGAAAATATCAACGTCCAATCGACGCCATGACCTGTGGCTGGACAGAAAGCTCTAAAGGGTTTTCTTGTTGGAGAGATCGGTAAATTGTGGAAATCTAAGAATCTGGGAACGTGGGGGTTAATCTGAGGAGGACCTGTCACTACCATGTCAGCAGCCCTCTGGGGATTCGATTCCTCATTAAGCGGTGGGATAATTGAAGCAGGGGGGGGGGGGGGATGGGGGAACAGCGGGGTGTTGCACACAAGAAGGTGCTCCAGAGGATGACGTAAAAGCCTTTGGTAACAAATAGCAACAACCAGCCAATGGCGGGTGGCGCTGTGCTGCCATGGCGATCGGGCTCTGTACAGCTGACAGCCTGCAGTCACCTAGAGACACCAGAGCCGCCTGCTGGTGTCACATGTCCTTACGTCTGTAACAGGCAGATGTCACCCCAGAGCCATTGTGTCACCCTCAGCTGTCCTCGCTGGCAGCAGATGTGGAGATCAGGCAATACTGGCCAGTTACTGAGAATGCCTCATCTGTAGGGCAGCTTCCCCTCCTCCGGCTACAGCAGGGACATCTCAGCCTCATGTGTGACACCTACAGCACAAATGTCACCTGATTCCCAGCCACACTGCAGGGACAGCCATTCATCCCTGATGTATCCCTCCAGCCCCTGTCCATCCAATCACATAGCCCCATCTATGCATCCATCCCTGATGTATCTGTCCAGCCCCTATCCATCCATCCAAGTACATAGTCCCATACTATCTATCCATCATATGTCTATCCATCCCTGATCTATCTGTTCATGCCCAATCCATCCAAGCACATAGCCCCCATCTATCCATCCCTGATCTAGCTGGTCCAGCCCCTATCCATCCAATCACATAGCCCCATCTATGCATCCATCCCTGATGTATCTGTCCAGCCCCTATCCATCCAATCACATAGCCCCATACTATCTATCCATCCACCCATTCACATGGATTAGATTAGATCTATCTATCTATCTATCTATCTATCTATCTATCTATCTATCTATCTATCTATCATCACCATCCCTTATCTATATGTCCAAATCCTATCCACCCAGCTGCATAGCCCCAAACTATCCACCCATCCAATGCTTATCTATCTAATCATCCAGCTATTATCTAATTGTCCAGCTCCTTTCCATTTAATCACCTAACCTCTGTCTAGCTATCTATTGACCCAGTAGTACAGCTGGTTGTGCAGTCAGCACAACTTGCGTTATCCGGATAAGTAGCAAAATGCGAATTACCATAACAATGCGCACACTAACCCGTGTTGCACTTATTATGCAAAGCGCCACTCTCCTGTTAATGGTATCGGTAAATTGCTATGTGCTCCCTGTGAACGGCAACTTTAGTGACAGTTGGTGCATCCGGTGACCAAGACACAGAACACTTATCTCACACTTTTCTCCTGGCGGACCTAAAGTGCATGAGCTGCAGCCACTAGGGCGCGCTCTATAGGCAGTCGTAGCAACACAGAGGGAGAAGTAATTTGAGGTTTGGCGATCGCTGGATACCCAAGTTACCCATGCAATAGTGCTATAGTGGCGCCCAGCTTTGGCACTGCCGAAACAACCTGCTTCGGCCACATGGACTGGTACAGGCACACTATAGAATTATGTGGAACAAGCCATGAAACTGAAAGAGGAACTCCAGTGAAAATAAAATAATAACAATTGCTTAATTTTTACAATAATTATGTATAAATGATTTAGTCAGTGTTTGTCCATTATAAAATCTTTCCTCTCCCTGATTTACATTCTGACATTTATCATATGGTGACACTTTTACTGCTGGCAGGTGATGTCACTGGAAGGAGATGCTGCTTGCTTTCTTGGCAGTTGGAAACAGCTGTAAACAGCTGTTATTTCCCACAAATCAACAAGGCTCCCACAATGTGATGTCAGAACCATGGTCCTGACATCACACTGTGGGAGGGGTTTCACCACAATATCAGCCATACAGAGCCCCCTGATGATCCGTTTGAGAAAAGGAATAGATTTCTCATGGGAAAGGGGGTGTCAGTTACTGATTGGGATGAAGTTCAATTCATGGTTACGGTTTCTCTTGAAGTGTTCTTGCATAGGTATGACTGCACTTTTCTGCTAAATACAACTGCATATTTTTAGAAGACCTATTTTTCAATATACCCAATGTTATTTATTACTTATGGGAGGTTATGGGCAGCTGGTACTCTAAGAAGCCCACAATTTCCATGGTTACAAAGAAGCTGATTCTAGCTTAGTTAGTTCTGGACACTGTCAGCTGCTGTAAACAAATAAAAATAATTTTTAATAACATTAAATGACAAAGATGTGGTCAGCACTAATCTAAGCTTGTTGCAATGATGTTACCAAAGTGGAATTTGCCCTTAATGGATAATCTCGCTCACATTTCCTGAGTGCTTCAAGAATGAGATATTATTGCACTTTATAAAACTTGGCTCTGTAAATTTCTGGCTTTTGGCAGGAAGGATAAAGAGCTTCAGCAAATACTGTTACTTTCATACTGGAATTCCAGTCTTAGAAGTCAAATCGGGAGCTCAGCAGACCTGGTTTTGGGGTAACCCCCATCTCTCCCCCCATTATTGTCCAGGAAAATGTTACAATAGTTGTAGTCATGTCAGTCGTGTCACTGGTAGGAACACTGTTACCTGGCTGCAGAGCTGGATTTTCCATGAGGCGCTTGTAGGCACGTGCCTACAGTGCCTTATGGAAAATCCGGCTCTGCAGCCAGGTAACAGTGTGGGAGAGGCGGCCCCCCTCCTCAGATCACTGACCTCAGGAGCTTACAGTCTAATCCTGGTCTCAAGTCACTAAGGATGATACGAGGCAGTGATCAGTTGGTTTCTAAGGACAGTTAGTGACATGATGCAGGGATTAGAGTTCAAGGACAGAGTTTAGGGTGCCAGAATGCCTGTGCCTACAGGTCTCTGTGTTGTAAATCCGGCCCTTCCTGTCTGGGATACAAACGCCCCCCCCCCCAACACACACACATCAGGTTGGACCTGTCAGAAATAATCGATTTGACCCGTCTATCTGATGCAAAATTGCATGGTGTGTACCAGGCATAAGTCCCGACTTGAGAGAAACTGTCACTTGTATACCTAAGTGTTAATTCTTTTAGGCAGAAAAAGTAGGAGGCAGCCTAGTTCTTGCCACTATACATACACATGTTCATCTCATCATGTCACATTTCACCCTGGGTATCCTATAACCCATTAGCAACTTCAGTAGAGTTACCTCGTGCAGAAGTCCTCTGTTATTGTTTCAGACTGCCCCCTAGTGACAAGTGGTCATAATTATGCATTACAGCACTACTAATTATAAGCAGGGAAATATAACAAATAAGAAATAAAAAAAAGTGCTCAAAAATGTGGCTGGGTAGTGTACTGGTTAAGGGCACTGCCTTTGACATGGGAGACCAGGGTTCAAATCCTGGCTAGGGTCAGTACCTATTCAGCAAGGAGTTCAAGACAAAGCTCCCTTACACTGCAGGGTGGCCTCTTCAGTGCATCCCAGTGGCTGCAGCTCTTGAGCGCTTTGAGTCCGACAGGAGAAAAGCGCTATACAAATGTTCAGATTATTATTATAAAATAAATTGGCCTGGATCACTTGCAAGCTTCTAAATAAATTGGCTGGTAAAGGGCAAAGGAGTGTTTTCCACTATGATTCACAATTACTATGGCGACTGCGATACCTAGTGCACCTACTGCACACCATAACCGTGCAATCTGACAAGTGTCACACCGCAGCTGCTGTTAAATTCTATCATAAACGGAAAATGCAGCAGAACTGATGTTTGTGGTCAGGTAAAAATCGAGTTGCAATCTCATTAACAGACTATTCCCAGGCTATTAGAGGAGTACTAACTACTGTTTTGCGATCTGCAAGTGATTGGAATCTGTGCGCAAGACACCGATAATGCCAAACAGCCCTAATCCTGATAAATGGTCAACATCTTATTGAAAGACCACTCCAGGGTTTTCTTTGTTTTCAAAAGCATTCTGTAAATGGCAGTTTAAAGAGACTCCGTAACAAAAATTTTAGCAGTATTTCTCATATTCTACAAGTTCCTATGGCTGTTCCATTGTGCTCTGGCTTACTGCAGCACTTTCTACTTGTACGGTCTTTGTAATAAATCAACTTATCTTTCCCCTGTCTGACTTGTCGGCTGTGTCTGGAAGGCTGCCAACTCTTCAGTAATGTGAACAAGTTAACTCCTTCCAAGCCCCTCCAGTGCTCCTGTAATTATTCCTCACAGACAATGTCCCTGCTCTAAGACCAGGTCCACACTAGGTCCGGAAACGTATCCGTGGCTGCGTTTTTCAAACCTGATGAAAAACGGAGTCCCGGATACTAATGTTCAAAATAGCAGCCAGCCTCACCCAAGTAAAAAACGGATCCGTCTGCGGTTGCGGGGATCCGTTTTCAAAACCTGAACGGAAGGTCCGGACCTGCTGCATTTTCACGCGACGGATCAGGACCACGGATACACGCAGGGGTAGTGAAAGCAATGAGAAAATGCATCTACAGCTCCACAGGCAAAAAACTGATGTGAAAACGGATAGCCTGAGCTTTATGATTGGCCCAAAAAAATCCTCCCACTCCTTCCTAAGGCCCCGTTCACACTTGCGTTTTGGCAAATAAACGGATCGGATCCTGACCTGATCAGAACTGTACGGTTCCGATCCGGATCCGGTCCGTTTGTGTCAGGCATGCATCAGGCTGCCATCCGAATCCGTGGGCAAAAAATAGCGAAATTTAAAAAAAAAAAATGTTGGGGTCAGCAGAAGGTGCACCTGGTGCACGTGTAGAATCAGGTTCCTCCGCTGTAGGCCTCACCTCCACCTCCGACATTCTGCCAAACAGCTCCAGCACGTCTGTCACTGCTGCTCCACTCCAGACATGCTGGGCCCATGTGTCCCCATCCGAAATGGCCGCTTGGATACGCATAGGAAGTGGGGTAGAACGTCAGGTTTTTGTAGGCAGTGTGTTCTGTGCCTTCCGATCCCCATTGGTTTCTGTGTTCCTGATGGTGCTGTCAGGCTCAGGTCCGGCTCCGGTCCGGGTGCGTGGGCCGGAGATCCGGACCCAAAAAATAGAGCATGTTGGGAAAGAGTCCGGAGTCCGGATCCGATCCGGTTCCGTACTGTACGGAACGGACACGTGTGAACGTCCGCATAGACTTTACATTGCTATGCGGAACGTACGTTACGTTTGTACAGTATGCGGTCCGGATCAGATCCGGAAAATCCGGATAGCGAACGCTAATGTGAATCGGGCCTTATGATGGAGACGTTTTCTGTCAGGGAAAAACCTGAACGGAAACTGATGCACTTTCATCAGTTTGCAGTACGGTGGGTACTTCCCCTAATCTTCCCCTGATTCGGACTGCAGTGTCCGTCCTGCAACTGTGTCTAGTGTGGACCCAGCCTCACTGTCAGCTTGTCTGCTATCTGTGAGGCTGATAAACACAGACTGATAAACTGAACAAAGAATAGCTGGCTGATGAGGAAGCTGCCTGTCAGGCTGACACCAGTGCAGACCAAGACACAGCTTGTCATGCTTCATTGACACAGAGCTCTTTCAAAACTTGCACATAACCTCTGGAGACTGAATTCAATGTGTAACTCACTGAATTCTCTGTGTACTTACTGTGTATTAACTGAGTTCACTGCTCTGCTGATGTACTTCCTGTTTTGGTGGCCATCTTTTCTGTTTACAAAACAGTTTATAAAACAGTTTTTTTACCCTCTTTATTGCAGCAGAGAGCAGCAAAAATATTACAGAGGTGGCTAGGAGATGACCCCAAACAGGCAGGGATGTTTGTTTATACTTCATTTTGTGAATACAGATTCTCTTTAAAGGATACCCAAAGTGACATGTGACATGATGAGATAGACATATGTTTGTACAGTGCCTAGCACACAAATAACTATGCTGTGTTACTTTTTTTCTTTCTCTGCCTGAAAGAGTTAAATATCAGGTATGCAAGTGGCTGACTCAGTCCTGACTCAGACAGGAAGTGACTACAGTCTGACCCTCACTGATAAGAAATTCCCCTTTTTTTACCTCTTTCTTGCTCTCAGAAGCCATTGTCTGCTAGGAAAGTGTTTTATAGTTGGAATTTCTTATCAGTGAGGGTCACACTGTAGTCACTTCCTGTCTGAGTCAAGACTGAGTCAGCCACTTGCATACCTGATATTTAACTCTTTCAGGCAGAGAAAGAAAAAAAGTAACACAGCATAGTTATTTGTGTGCTAGGAACTGTACATACACATGTCTATCTCATCATGTCACACGTCAGTTCGGGTATCCTTTAACTGCCAAAATAGAAAGATGCCAGTCAGCCTCCCCAACTCACTTGCACACTTTTTTGACAGTAAGGTTTAGCAACTGCCATTCAGGAAATGCTTATGAAAACAAAGAAAACCCTGAGAATCCCCCAAGAGGAGATGGACTAGTCCAAAACCTGTCGGTTCTGACAGATTTTAACTGCATTCTTTTTTCGCTGGAGTGGTCCTTTAAATGGGGCTTTGTAAACAGGAAGGGTGGGCGGGGCTAACCAATCGAGGACGATCAGTCACCTGAAACAATTTCAAAAGACCAATTTGGGCCACCTTTGTTTCATTGTCTGTACACAGCGCCGTTTTTTTCCGATGATGTACAATTCCTTAATTCTTAGGCACACATCTCATGAGATCGATCACTTAGGATAAAATGAGAGCTGTTATTTCCACTCTCTCGATAGAGCAATTATGTAACCCCGATTGCACCCTACTACAATTTAGTCACGTTGTGTGAAATAGATGCAATTAAGCACACCCATAGGTATAAGCAGTGTAAGCGATTAACTGCGCGTTTCCCACGTTCAGCACGACTTGGCATCAAACAAGGTGCTATTCTGTGAACAGTAAGTGAGTGTCTGACCTCTGCATGAGTTTAATCACACAGGCAACACGCGCTATCCTGAATAAATGCTATTTGTCAGTTTCAAAGGCTCCCATTCTGGGCAAGAAGATGGGATGTTTTTGGGTAGTCCTTACTCTAGAATGGGTCCGGTTTGTAGAGAAAAGCAATTTCTGGAAGTTTTAAAAATCCATAGCTACAAAGTGAACTGGAGAGATTATTTCTGATAGCATTACATGACAGAAAGTGAGTTACAAGCACAAATAATTTTAAAAGATACCCCGGTTAATGAATTCTACAATGCTATTACACACCATCAGGACTACACAGAATTTTTCTATCAGAACATTTACACATATTTTCTGGCATTTTCGTGTCGCACAGGATTTTTGGGCAGAATGGAAGACTATGGTAGAGCAAGGTTTTTTCTGCTAAGATCTCCCTCACTTAACAACAGGCGCTCTTGCAGTCCCCTAATTTTGGAGATTCCGGCAGCTTTTAAAACATTGTAATGGAGAGAGAGGAAGGGGAGAGGTTATGGAAGTGGGAGTGGAGAGGTGATGGAGAAAGAGAAAGTGGAAGGGTGATGGAGAGAGAGAGAGGGAGGGGAAGGTGATGGAAAGATAGAGAGAAGACGGGGAGAGGTGATGGAGAGAAGAGAGGGAGGGGAGAGTTGATGGAGAGAGAGAGAGGGAGAATAGAGATGATATAGAGAGAGGGGAAGTGGAGAGGAGATGGGGAGAGAGAGGAAGCAAAGAGGTGATGGAGATGAAGTGGAAGTGGGGAGGTGATGGAGAAAGAAAGGAAGCGGAGGGGATACAGAGAGGGAGAGAGAGATAGGAAGAAGTGATGGAGAGAGAGAGAGAGAAAAAATGGAGAGGTCATGGAGGGAGAGGGGAAGAGGAGAGGTGATGGAGAAAGAAAGGAAGCGAGAGGGTACACCCCCAATACCCCCTATGGACTGTATTTCCCAGTCCCCCATACTGTCCCTTACACCCTCCACACACCTATGGACTATATAACCCAACACCCTATTCCCCTATTCCCACAATCCCCCTTCCCATATTAAAGTTTTGTTTTGCTTTGGCAATGCTAAATGTATTTGGTCCTGCCAATAAATCTTTTTAGACAGAGAGAGAGAGAGAGAGAGAGAGAGAGAGAGAGAGAGAGAAGAGGTGATGGAGAGAGAGGGAGGAAGTGAAGAGGTGATGGAGAGAGAGGGAGGAAGTGAAGAGGTGATGGAGAAAAAGGGAGTGGAGCGGTGATGGAGAGAGAGGAAGTGAAGGGGTGATGGAGAAAAAGGGAGTGGAGCGGTGATGGAGAGAGAGGGAGGAAGTGAAGAGGTGATGGAGAAAAAGGGAGTGGAGCGGTGATGGAGAGAGAGGGAGGAAGTGAAGAGGTGATGGAGAAAAAGGGAGTGGAGCGGTGATGGAGAGAGAGGAAGTGAAGGGGTAATGGAAAGAGAAGTAGACAGAGGAAGTGGAGAGGTGACGGAAAAGCAGGATTTGGAGAGGTGATGGAGAGAGAGGAAGTGGAGAGGTGACAGTTAATCTTTAGTCCGTGGTTGAAGTTGGACATCAGATGTATCGGGTGGAGAGATGGATCAGTGCGCCTTGGTCTGGATAGGTTTGTCCTGCAAGTGGGAGTCACTTACCATCTGGAATGGGTGCTGAAGTGATGCTGCATAATTAAAGGGGGTGTTATTAACTGTATGTGGATGTGGAGAAATGTCTGTGCTCTACAAGATTGACTCTTTATTTTTGTCCTGTTTATGCAGGGGGGATGCTGCATAATAGGTGCAAAGCTGTCTCACTAACTAACTGGAGTGGGGAATGCAGCCCAATGGGGGCGTGGGGGGGGGGGGTTCACTGATTATTTGGAGGGGGTGCTGCTTGAAAGGGGAGTCGATGACTATTTATAGGGGGTAATGCTGCCTAACGTGGGAGTCCCTGACTATTTGGAGGGGGGCTGCTTTTGGCGGGTGGTCGGTCATTGATTACTTGGAGGGGGGATGCTGCCTAACAAGCATCACTATCTACTTGGAAAGGGGGGAGAGGTGCTTCCTCATAATTTCTGCAAAAGGGTGCCTTTCAAATTTTAAAGCCATCACCCCAAAAAAGTTTTCAGAACCGCTGTTCTAGTGAGATAGAGATCAGCACAACTTATCTGGCCCCTGTATGGCCAGCTTTAGACATCCACGTAAGAATTTACATCACAGATTCCCATCTACGCACGGCATTACGGTTAACTGCGGTATTGGGTGACTTTGTGACATCAAACCACTCATGAGCTGATTGGCCACCTTGCGTGGGAGGCCAGGCAAACACTACACAGCGCAAAACGGGCGCCTGCCAAAAATCAGGAAGGATCCGGAGGAACCTATAAGCAGCGTCTACGCCTGCGCAGGCAGATCAAGTTCTCGCAGAAGAGGCACTTGTGCTAAATAGCTTACATGAAAGACCACTCATTACATTCCAAATCTGCCAAGCAATTAACGTCAGTCTGGTTGCAGCAAATTAACAGCACTTGCAGGAGACGAGTGAATTTTGTCGAGATGTGTTTTCCCTGATATTGAGATTGTTATTGAAGAGCAATCTGCGGTCTGAATGTAAACCTAGAGATGGTACTATAGACTATAAGGAAAACATGACTTTCCACATCATTCTTTTTTTGTAACTTAATGTTATTAAAGGGAACCGGAAGTATGGAGAAAAAAGTTTCACTTACCTGGGGCTTCTGCCGGCCCCCTGCAGCTGTCCTGTGCCTGTGCCGGTCCTCAATGATCCTCCAGCCACCTACCACAGCTCACTTTCAGTTTCCTCAGTCCCTGTCCATTGCGCCTGCGCGGCCCGGGCTGCGAGCACCCTCGTTCGCGATCCCGTCACCTGGAATGTCCTGCGCAGGCACAGTACAGATTTTCTTGTACTGTGGATGTCGACTTGTAAGTCGTCGAAAATGAAAGTGAGTCGCGGCAGGGCACCGGAGGGTCATTTGGAAACGGCGTGGGCACAGGACGGCTGCCGGGGGGGTGGCAGAAACCCCAGCTAAGTCAAGCTCTTTTTTTTTTTTTTTTTTTTTTTTTTTTTTTTTTTTACATACTACAGGTCCACTTTAAAGCACAGGACAGAAGGAAAACCAAGAGAAATACACCCTGTATGTATTTAGAGAGTTTAGCCAGTCTTATTCCTTCTCATCTGTGACTAATCACAAGTTGTAATTTAATCCCTTGGCTGTGTCACCTGCCTACCATGGCAGAGAGCTAATTGGTGAACACAGGATGTTAACCGTATCTCTGCTTCCATGAAAGCAGGAAGTAATACACATTTATTGCAGGAGTTGTATCAGCTGTAACAAAAAAATTGTAATTCTTTAAAAGATTCTTATGCTGTTGCGCATCATTTAGAGCAGAGAGGAACGTCTGAGTTCTGGTCCGCTTTAAAAATGATCCATTTTCGGTTTTTAGCCGGCTATAAATTACTAAAAAATAGCCGAGGTTAGATTTCTCGGTACTTATCCGTTAGCCGGGCGCATCCGGCAGGTGGCGCTAATTACTATTCTCCCTCCAGGCCGCCATGGATAGTAGGGAAAGATGTAACTCTGGAGGAGTTTTGTCGCCACCTGCCGGATGCGCCAGGCTAACGGATAAGTACCGATTTCTCTTATTATCACAAGTCTGGAGTGCAAATGCCCAGAAATACCCATATTCACACTGGAGCAATCAGAGTAGGTGCGGCTTAATTTTCAACGTGTGCACTAAAGCCTTCAATTTTGGTTGTGTGTGATAACTGCATGAAAACAAGCACAGTGTAGAAAAAGAAAGAATCGCCATTGTGCTGCAGCCCTCTGCAATGCCGTCCATGATTTTCAGTAGAGAAAAATGCAGAAAAGTGGCCACACACAATACAATAAAATGGTCTGATTTTACAGCAATTTGATAAAAATATTGTTTGTACAGAAAAATCTAAAGCTTTTTTTTTTTTTGAGAGAGAGAGAAATCAGATCGAAATTTCTGATCAATTTTTTTGCAACATTGTATGGTGTGTGGTAGATTGACAATTTCTCAATGTAGTTTTCAATCATTTTTTTCATAATTGGGGAAAAATTGAACACACGTGTGTGGTACATTGGTCAGATTTTCCAAAATTTTACAATAAATAAGAAAAACTGATTGTAAATCTTGAATTGAAAAGGAATTTTGTACGGTGTGAGGCCAACGTTAGGCTGGCATGTCTTACAATTTTTAGCATAGCTGAGGAGAGCAGCGATGTTACTCTCCCAGCTGCCAGGTCCCTATTGGCTTGAAAGGGTCACATGACATTCAACAACTCATGTGACCTAAATGCTTTATAGAGGAACTCCAGTGAAAATAATGTAATAAAAAAAATGCCTCATTTTTACAATAATTATGTATAAATTATTTAGTCAGTGTTTGCCCATTGTAAAATCTTTCCTCTCCCCGATTTCCATTCTGACATTTATCACATGGTTAAATTTTTACTGCTGGCAAGTGATGTCTGTGGAAGGAGGTGCTGCTTGCTTTTTTTGCATTTGGAAACAGCTGTAAACAGCTGTTATTTCCCACAATTCAACAAAGCTCCCACAGTGTGATGTCAGAAACATGGTCCTGACATCACACTGTGGGAGGGGTTTCACCACAAAATCAGCCATACAGAGCCCCCTGATGATCCGTTTGAGAAAAGGTAAAGATTTCTCATGGGAAAGGGGCTATCAGCTACGGATTGGGATGAAGTTAAATTCTTGGAAATGGTTTCTCTTTAACCATTTAAGCTTTCTGGACGTAGTAGCTACGTCCAGAAGGCCATGTGCATAAAGTGAAAACGACTGAAGGCTGAAGTGGTTAAAGTGTACCTAAGACGGGGGCACTGCAATAAAATATACATACCTAGGGCTTCCTCCATCCCCATCCGTCCTGATCGCTTCCACTCCATCCTCTTCTGCTTGCCCATTCGCCCGCTACTGGTCCCCGGATAATCCATCAGTCAGGGCCACTCGGCATATGCGCTGTCAGGCCAGGCACTGTGTAGTACTGTGCAAACAATGCTCCAAGTGACGTGAATGCAGCAGGAGCGCATGCGCAGACAGCCATACCCAGTTGGCGCCGGACCGGAGAACTTTCCGGGGCCAACTGCTAGCAAACAGAGGGAGAAGAGGATGCCATGGGTTCGCTCAGGCCGGAGAGGTCTGGAGGAAGCCCCACGTATGTTTATTTTATTGCGGGGGGGGGGGGGGGGGCGGCTCAGGTTCCCTTTAAGGTGGCCACACTCCATACAATTTTTTACAGTTTCTTTTTCAATTCAAGATTTACAGTAAATTTTTCTGATTTATTGTAACATTTGACAAAATACGGCCAATGTACCACAAAAGTGTGTTCAAATTCTCCCCAATTATGAAAAAAAATGATAACGCTGAAAAAATTGCTTGCGTCTGTACAATTTACCACACACCGTACAATCCTGCAAAACACTGACTAGAAATTTCCAAAATTTAAAAAGCCCGATTAGAATTTTCACTTTAATTAAATTTCAATTAAAAATAAAAAGCTTTTGATTTTTATGTAGAAATGATATTTTTTATTGAATTGCTGTAAAATTGATTTTATTGTATCATGTGTGGCCACCTTAGGGCACATTTCCACTGTCCTGCCGTGTCCATTTACCAAACAAGCGCAGCACCCGTGTTGATGCGAATTTGCATTTGCATCCCTTTGCCGTGGTGGAAACAGCATGTTGCTTCCGGGGTCAGCTGACCAGACGGGAAAAAATTGAGATCGAAACGCAGTGTTTGTGCAAACAACAGTAAATGACAATACAGGTGCTGCCTATTCACTTAAATGGACAGCGCTTTACCAACTAGCGCCGTGACCAGCAGTAAACATCCTGGAATTGCCCATGTGAACCGGCCATAAAGAAAATACTGGCATTGCTCACACAAAGATCACATTGGGTGCTGCTATTCCAGAGCAATTCCCTTTAGAAATCAAAGTCATATGACCCAGAGATCTGCGCACAAAGTATAGAACTGTCAGAAGAGCGGGAATTACTTCCTCAGCACATACCTATCACCTGACCCCGCCTCCTCCTCCCCCTGCTTTCTCCTGTGCTGCACAGAGAGAATGAAGGCGGAGTCAGCTCTAAGCTCACAGGAAAAGACTGGTGGGTCTCCCCTTCCAACTGCTCCCTGACTACCTCCTGTGGAGGATGATGGTATTGGGGGAGGTGATTGGACAGAGCACACACTACTATACAGTCTAGCTGCATCGGACATTGACGCAGGAACTCAGCATTACAAACCCAGATAGTCAGGTAATACAATAATAATACAGTAGTGTCATATTTTTTTAAAAAAAGCACAAGTTGATATATTCCATAAACATACGTCTATTTAAGCATACATAGGCACTATAGCATTCCTGATATGTTCATCTGCCAATATGAAAATGCAACTAAAATTCTCATCACAGCTAATTGCCTGCATGTGTTTTACACACATATATGTCACACTATGGAAACACACTGGAAATTGCGGCCAAAATTCATGTCAACACTCATTATTTACCTGACAGATACATTATTGGAAACAAAATTGTCTGCTGAACATCAATGGGATGTTTTTATTAGAAACCCAGGCAGTCTAACCACATTTTAATCCCACAAAAAGGGGATAAAACATTGCAGAGGGTGTCAGAAACACGTGTGTAGAACAGCCCTAAACGTGTTCCGTGAGAACGCACGGATCCAAACGACATCTCAAATCGCCGACGTTTACTGCAGATCCAAGGCGGCAGAGTAAATGAGAATTCCCCCAGCACACATATAGACACCTACAGATCACCTTGGCAACCGTGCTAAGATATGCGAGTGCGATGAAGTGATGGCAAGCTGCCGCTGATGTAACAACTTGCACTTAGGAACCCGAGAGACACATCCCCGGCCCCTCCGTGCCACAGAGGGCAACAGAGCGCTATCAGTATGCCAACTGGGCCGCCTTACCTCTAAATGACCACCTGGTGGGGCAACAGGAAGGGGCGTAACCTAGAACAACCGTATAACACCAAGAATCGCCACAAAACCTTAAGAAATCTGTGAAACATATCTAAAACAAAGATTAAAACAGTAAGATAAAACTCACTAAAATATAATAGATGTAACACCAATACACTGCCGAAGGTAACAGCTATATATATATATATATATATATATATATATATATATATATATATATATATATATATATATATATATATATATATATATATATATATATATATATATATATATAACACTTAGGCCCCGTTCACACCTGAGCGTTTTGCCGGCGATTTCAACAAAACGCTCAAGTGCTAGCGCCATTATACCCTATGGGCCCGTTCTCACTTGGGCGATTTGCGTTAATCGCCGGCGATTAACGCAAATCGCCAAACGCAAATTTGTAACCTGCACCATTTTCAGGCTTTTTTCCGCCGATCGTGCTTAGTGCTATAGAAGCGCTAGACGCGATCCGGACAAAAACGCCAAGTGTGAATGGCGATTTTTTTTGCATTAATCGCCAAAAATCGCCAAAGCAAAAGTGCTAGCGTTTTGCAAGTGTGAATGGGCCCTAACAGAGATAATTTCACAAGAAAATGACAAGCTCTACATAAAAAACTGTTTGAATGCTGGAATCAAAGGTTTCCATCCTTGCTTCAGAGCCACTGTTAAAGTGGACCTGAACTCTTGCGCAGGTTAGAAGGTAAACATAGAGAAATGCACCTGTATGTATTTAGAGAGTTTAGCCTGTCTAATTCCCCCTCATCTGTGACTAATCACCACTGTAATCTGATCTCTCAGCTGTGTTAGCTCAGGAATCTCCTCTGCCGTGGCAGAGCAGTTAATTTGTAAACATAGGATATTAACAATATGCCTGCTTCCATGAAAGCAGGAAGCAGATACACTGCAGATTTATTGCATGAGTGTATTCTTTAGAGTTCAGGTCCGCTTTAAACCTTCCAGCGACCACATAATTACGGTCCCAGTCGCTGAAACAGCCGGACCTTCCAAGCCAAAAATCCCGCCACTCTATAACCACAACTGAATGCAGCCAACGATGACGCAAGTACAGTCACTAAAAAATTTGATTCTAATTTTGAAAGCATTTTGAACTCTATGACTGTCGTGGTCAAGGCTACATTTAACCCTTTCACACACTGCACTTAGGGTGTTTGATTCAGAGATGAGTAGAACCAGCAATAGGTAAAATAATTCTTCGCCCTTATGCTAGAATGAGAGAGCGTTCAAACCGGCATCAGTGTGCAGCAAATGGGCCACTTGTCAGCGGTGTTGTGCAACTAAAGCTACCGAGCATCTCACGTGTGGCTGAGCAAACAGCATCCCGCATGAAGCGCTCAACCCCCTCACTGCCAGACCTTATGAAGTATGCATGGGCCCCTCTCCATCTGATTAACCCCTTCACTGCCAATCCTTATGGAGTACGCATGAGCCCCTCTCCATCTGATCAACCCCTTCACTGCCAGACCTTATGGAGTACGCATGGGCCCCTCTCCATGTGATTAACCCCTTCACTGCCAGACCTTATGGAGTACGCATGGGCCCCTCTCCATGTGATCAACCCCTTCACTGCCAGACCTTATGGAGTACGCATGGGCCCCTCTCCATGTGATCAACCCCTTCACTGCCAGACCTTATGGAGTACGCATGGGCCCCTCTCCATCTGATCAACCCCTTCACTGCCAGACCTTATGGAGTACGCATGGGCCCCTCTCCATGTGATTAACCCCTTCACTGCCAGACCTTATGGAGTATGCATGGGCCCCTCTCCATCTGATCAACCCCTTCACTGCCAATCCTTATGGAGTATGCATGGGCCCCTCTCCATGTGATCAACCCCTTTACTGCCAGACCTTATGGAGTACGCATGGGCCCCTCTCCATGTGATCAACCCCTTCACTGCCAGACCTTAGGGAGTACGCATGGGCCCCACTACATCTGATCAACCCCTTCACTGCCAGACCTTATGGAGTACGCATGGGCCCCACTACATCTGATCAACCCCTTCACTGCCAATCCTTATGGAGTACGCATGGGCCCCTCTCCATGTGATCAACCCCTTCACTGCCAGACCTTATGAAGTATGCATTAGCCCCTCTCCATCTGATCAACCCCTTCACTGCCAGACCTTATGAAGTATGCATGGGCCTCTCTCCATCTGATCAACCCCTTCACTGCCAGACCTTATGGAGTACGCATGGGCCCCTCTCCATCTGATCAACCCCTTCACTGCCAGACCTTATGGAGTACGCATGGGCCCCACTACATCTGATCAACCCCTTCACTGCCAGACCTTATGGAGTATGCATGGGCCCCTCTCCATCTGATCAACCCCTTCACTGCCAGACCTTATGGAGTATGCATGGGCCCCTCTCCATGTGATGAACCCCTTCACTGCCAGACCTTATGGAGTACGCATGAGTCCCTCTCTCCATCTGATCAACCCCTTCACTGCCAGACCTTATGGAGTATGCATGGGCCCCTCTCCATCTGATCAACCCCTTCACTGCCAATCCTTATGGAGTATGCATGGGCCCCTCTCCATGTGATCAACCCTTTCACTGCCAGTCCTTATGGAGTACGCATGAGTCCCTCTCTCCATCTGATCAACCCCTTCACTGCCAGACCTTATGGAGTACGCATGGGCCCCTCTCCATGTGATCAACCCCTTCACTGCCAGACCTTATGGAGTACGCATGGGCCCCACTACATCTGATCAACCCCTTCACTGCCAATCCTTATGGAGTATGCATGGGCCCCTCTCCATGTGATCAACCCCTTCACTGCCAGACCTTATGGAGTATGCATGGGCCCCTCTCCATGTGATCAACCCCTTCACTGCCAGACCTTATGGAGTACGCATGGGCCCCACTACATCTGATCAACCCCTTCACTGCCAGACCTTATGGAGTACGCATGGGCCCCACTACATCTGATCAACCCCTTCACTGCCAATCCTTATGGAGGACGCATGGGCCCCTCTCCATGTGATCAACCCCTTCACTGCCAGACCTTATGAAGTATGCATGGGCCCCTCTCCATCTGATCAACCCCTTCACTGCCAGACCTTATGAAGTATGCATGGGCCTCTCTCCATCTGATCAACCCCTTCACTGCCAGACCTTATGGAGTACGCATGGGCTCCTCTCCATGTGATCAACCCTTTCACTGCCAGTCCTTATGGAGTACGCATGAGCCCCTCTCACCATCTGATCAACCCCTTCCCTGTCAGAAGACATCATAGAAAAATAAAAGATCATTTTCGAACTTAACAACCCCTTCGCTTCCAGGAGACCTCATGGAGTAAGAGAGGGTCCCTCTCCATCTTTTCAGCGGTGTTGAGCATTTAAGGCTACTGAGCATCTAACGTTTGGCTGAGCAAATAGCATCCCGCTTGAAGCGCTCAACCCCTTCACTGCCAGACCTAGGCCCCTCTCCATCTGATCAACCCCTTGTAGGAGAGGGATCTTTTGGAACTAATCAACCCCTTCACTGCCAGGAGACCTCATGGAGAAAGCATAAGCCCCTCACTATCTGATCAACCCCTTCACTGCCAGAAGTCCTCGAAGTAAGAGGGCCCTTTTCGAACTAATCAACCCCTTCACTGCCCAGAGAGCTCATGGAGTAAGAGAGGGTTCCTCTCTATCTGATCAACCCCTTGAGACCTCATGGAGTAAGAGATAGTCCTTTTTGGACTAATCAACCCCTTGACTGCCAGGAGACCTCATGGAGTAAGAGATGGTCCTTTTTTAACTAATCAACCCCTTCACTGCCAGGAGACCTCATGGAGTAAGAGATGGTCCTTTTTGAACTAATCAACGGCTTCACTGCCAGGAGACCTCATGGAGTAAGAGATGGTCCTTTTTGAACTAATCAACGGCTTCACTGCCAGGAGACCTCATGGAGTAAGAGATGGTCCTTTTTGAACTAATCAACGGCTTCACTGCCAGGAGACCTCATGGAGTAGGTGACGGTTCCTCTCTATCTGATATACCCCTTCATTGCCAGGAGAACTCTTGGAGTAAGAGAGGGCCCTTTTTCGAATTTATCAACCTCTTTACTGCCAGGAGACCTCATGGAGTAAGCGAGGGTCCCTCTATCTGATCAACCCCTTCACTGCCACTGCCAGGAGACTTTAATGAATAAAAGAAGGTCCCTCTCCACCTGATCCACCTCTTCACTGCCAGGAGACCTCATGAAGTAAGAGAGGGCCCTTTTTGAACTAATTAACCCCTTCACTGCCAGGAGAGCTCACGGAGCAAGAGAGGGTTCCTTGCCATCTGATTAACCCCTTCACTGCCAGGAAATCTCATGCTCATGGAGTAAGAAAGGGTCCCTCTCCACCTGATCAACCCCTTCAAAGCTAGGAGATCTTATGGAATAAAAGACGGCCCTTCTCCACCTGGTTAAAAGGCTCGGTTCACATTGAGCTGGATCACCAACGGCCCATTGGAGCGGGCAGTTTAGTACCCGCTTTTCGAAACAATCATGCAGGTCAAATTTATGCATTATATATTTACCATTTCATTGCCAAGAGACACCATGCAACATAAAAGAGACCTTCTAAAACAAACTGATGTGCCAGGGAGACGTTGGGACGCCCATGAGCAGCGCGCAATACCTAACTCTTCTACCGCTGGGCTGAACCGTAGCTTCCAAAATGGAATTTAACTCCCAGTCTGTCAAGAAAGCCACAGCGTCCTCTTCATATTTGGCCATATTTAACACACCCTCACCTGCCCAACAGTGCTGTGGATTAACCCTTTGCAGACACATGTACATATGAGGTCCCAATCTATAATAATTCTATAACCCCCTTTACTTTTTCAACTAAGACTCTGCTAAACCTATTTCTGCCAGCCAAGGGATGGTGAATACTGGGTAGATCTGAGATGCTGTGAGGGGTCCCTAGCAGCTGCCAGACTCCAATCATCATTGGGACAACACAGAAGCAGACCATGGAGAAGAATATAGATGAGCAGTAGTACTAGTAGGGGTGACAATAATGATTTATGGGGGTGACAATGAGCAATAGGGGTACAGCTGGGCAGGAGAGGGGTGGGGGTGAGGTGGACAATGGGGTGACATATACCTGTAGGGGATCCAATCAGATTGGTGCTTAGAAGTCATTGCTCACACTGCTAGTGTCGGGGTCCTCCTGTTCAGACCCCGGGCACAGGTCTGCCGTGCGGCTAGCAGCATCCTCTGGAGATGAAGGGGTGCAGCAGAGATGGGGGCTACCCCTAGCAGCGGCTAGTGCTGGGCTCTCCCTCCAGCGCGGCGTCCGCTCCGCACAGCGCCGTCCTGCCGGGGCACCATCATCATGTCCTGCGAGAAGAGCTGGGGGACCCCCGGCACGGGCTGCAGCCTGATGTGACACAGCATCAGCTCCTGAGGCTGCCTCATCTAATGACCATTCTCCCTCCACAGCAGCAGCCAGACACAGCCCTCCGTGATGTCATCTGCCAGTCACCCCGGCTCCTTGCAAAAGCTGAGATGGAGCGCCCAGGCCCAGCACCAGTGTGCAATGTGATGTGTGTGCGCTACTGACTGCGTGTGTGCTGCTCCTACCTACTGTGCAATATGTGTGTGTGCTGTGCGTGTGCTGCTCCTACCTACTGTGCAATCTAGTGTGTGTGTGTGTGTGTGTGTGTGTGTGTGTGTGTGTGTGTGTGTGTGTGTGTGTGTGTGTGTGTGTGTGTGTGTGTGTGTGTGTGTGTGTGTGTGTGTGTGTGTGTGTGTGTGTGTGTGTGTGTGTGTGTGTGTGTGTGTGTGTGTGTGTGTGTGTGTGTGTGTGTGTGTGTGTGTGTGTGTGTGTGTGTGTGTGTGTGTGTGTGTGCTGTGCTCCTACCTACTGTGTAATCTACTGTGTGTGTGCTGCTCCTACCTACTGTGCAATATACTGTGTGTGTGCAATCTGCCGTGTGTGTGTGCTGCTCCTACCTACTGTGCAATCTACTGTGTGTGTGTGTGTGTGTGTGTGTGTGCTGTGCAATCTGCTGCTAGTGTGTGTGTGTGTTTGTGTGTGTGTGCGTGTGTTTGCTGTGCAATCTGCTGTGTGTGCGCTGCTCCTACCTACTGTGCAATCTAGTGTGTGTGTGTGTGTGTGTGTGTGTGTTTATTGTGCAATCTGCTGTGTATGTTTGTGCTGTGCAATCTGCTGTGTCTGTGCTGCTCCTACCTACTGTACAAACTACTCTATGTGTGTGCTACAGTGCAATCTGCTGCGTGTGTGCTGTGCTTCCCTACTGTGCAATCTGCTGTGTGTGTACTTCTCCTGCCTACTGTGCAATATCCTGTGTATGTGCTGTGCCTGCATACTGTGCAATCTGCTGGGTGTGTGCTGCTCCTGCCTACAGTGCAATCTGCTGTGTGTTTGCTACTGTGCAATCTACTAAGCTGTGCCTGTATGTGCTGCTCCTGCCTACTGTGCATTCTGTGCTGCACCTGAGTAATGAGCAATGTACAGCTGTGTGTTTGCAATGTATGGTGTGTGGTGAGATAAGGAGCATTCAGTCAGGTAACGTAGAGTACACTAAGGATGGTTTCACACTTGAGATGTGCATTTGCAGTGCGATGCCCCCGCCGTAGCGCACAAAATCACAAACATATGACTCTGCAGCAGCGTGTGCCGGCAGAGTCCTATGCATAGCGCCACCCCTCTACCACTGACATACTCTGTGTTGGAGAGGAAGTATGTCACTGGTGTTCCCGGGGATCCCTGTTGTATTCCCATCATTCCGCGATTGCGCGTCGCAATGCCGCCGCCAATCTTTTTAAAAGGTATGCATCTAAATCTAGTGTGTGTACAGGGGCCTCCCAACTTCGTTATAAGATTGGCAGGCCTGATCCTTAGCAATGCCCAAGCAGATCTCGTTCTCATAGTTTACACCATTCCCCCCAGCCTGGGGAAAGCCACGTAGTCATGTGTTGCTGTAACCCTTCTAAAAGAGGATCACAAAAGTTTTGCCAATGTATTTCCATGTGTGAGGTAACTTTAGCATCTAAGGCTAAATTTCGCTTTAGATGTTAGCTGATGGAACCAAAACGGCGCATGGGAGAGGAGAGGAGGCGTTGTAATGGTTGCGTCAACTGTTGCTAAGCGACCAAAGCACACAGAGCAGTGGAACTTTCCAGAAGCCCTGCACGGCCTGTCAGAACACTACAGCGCAGGCGCGGAGGGGCAGAGCTAGAAGGGTGTAGCCAGGGGGAACTGGCTGGAACTAGCCAGAGCGCAGCAGAGAGCGAGGAGAGCAGAGCGGAACTTAAGACACAGGAGCAGCAGTGAGGAGCGGGAAAGGAGGCCACGACCGAGAGAAGGCCGCAGCAGTCACAGTGGCGCCGCGAGGCACCAAGCAGACCAAGCGGCCGCTTGGGGCCTCAAGGTCTTAGGGGCCTCGGCGGCTCCGTGACTTCGGCGTAATGTTACTGTTTCCCTGCAGCTCCGCGGGGCTGGCAGAGCAGAGCAGGGCTACGGGAAGATTGCCGCCGCCGAAGCCCTGCTCTGGAGACTATTTATGTCTCCAGTACAGGGCTTCGGGTGGCCATCTTCCCATAGCCCTGCTATTCAGTTCAGCGCGGGAGACTGCAGGAGGAAGATTGCCGCCGCCGAAGCCCTGCTCTGGAGACTATTTATGTCTCCAGTACAGGGCTTCGGGTGGCCATCTTCCCATAGCCCTGCTATTCAGTTCAGCGCGGGAGACTGCAGGAGGAAGATTGCCGCCGCCGAAGCCCTGCTCTGGAGACTATTTATGTCTCCAGTACAGGGCTTCGGATGGCCATCTTCCCGTAGCCCTGCATTCAATCAGTGCGGGAGATTGGAGGAGGGAGGGAGCTCCGTGGGAACTGCGCGCCTGAGCAGCCGGCCGGGAGACGGGGAGAGAAGACTTCTGCCAGTGCCAGGTGAGTAAATTCTTTTCTTTTTGCAGCCCTAATTGCGTTTGCTATGTGCTGAAAATGTGCCCTAATTGCGTTTGATTTCTGCTAAAAATGTGCCCTAATTGCGTTTGATTTCTGCTGAAAATGTGCCCTAATTGCATTTGATTTCTGCTGAAAATGTGCCCTAATTGCGTTTGATTCCTGCTGAACTGTGCCCTAATTGTGTTTGATTTCTGCTGAGATGTGGCCCTAATTGCGTTTGATTTCTGCTGAAAATGTGCCCTAATTGCATTTGATTTCTGCTGAAAATGTGCCCTAATTGTGTTTGATTTCTGCTGAAAATGTGCCCAAATTGCGTTTGATTTCTGCTGAAATGTGGCCCAAATTGCGTTTGATTTCAGCTGAAAATATGCCCAAATTGCATTGATTTCTGCTAAAAATGTGCCCAAATTGCGTTTGATTTCTGCTGAAAATGTGCCCAAATTGCGTATGATTTCTGCTGAAAATGTGCCCAAATTGCGTATGATTTCTGCTGAAAATGTGCCCAAATTGCGTATGATTTCTGCTGAAAATGTGCCCAAATTGCATTTGATTTCTGCTGAAAATGTGCCCAAATTGCATTTGATTTCTGCTGAAAATGTGCCCAAATTGCGTTTGATTTCTGATGAAATGTGGCCCAAATTGCGTTTGATTTCTGCTGAAATGTGGCCCAAATTGCGTTTGATTTCTGATGAAATGTGGCCCAAATTCCGTTTGTTTTCTGCTGAAATGTGGCACAAATTGCGTTTGTTTTCTGCTGAAATGTTGCACAAATTGTATTTTTATTTTCTGGTGTCTGGGGTAACTGTGGCTGCATTTATTATTTAATGGTCATAGTTGGCTATATTTGCTGTGCTACGGTTAAGCTCCGCCCATATAATGTCATGGCCACGCCCATCTTTCGGCGCGTGCGCTGCGCGCGACGCAATCACTCCCACATCCATTTTTCCCCCAAAACAGCCCGCCCCAATCTGCCCTCCCGCACCACCACCCACATGTCATGGCCACGCCCACTTATGAGGGATAGCCACACCCATTTTTTTGCCGCGGCACAGGATAGGGCCACTTCCTGCAGTCCGCTTGGGGCCACAAAAACCTTAGCTGCACCCCTAAGCAGTCAACCCAGAGACTAAGAGGGGACCCGGCGGCCATGCAGAGACTGCAGTGGAGCAAGTAAGGCAGAGGCAACATGGCCAGACAGTGACCGGAGACCAGAGGCAGCTTGCACAGAGTCCATCCGAGCTAGTCTGGACAGAAAGGACCCCGGCAGCCAGATGAGTATTAGGCCTGAGAGGCAACTTCAAGTTACAGTATGTGTTCAGTTAGTAGCCAGTGTGCAGCGGAGGCTTGCTGAGATAGAAATATAGCAACCCAGAACCTGGAGAGCCCAGTTCTGTTCCAAGTACTGTTACTAGAGACTGTTTGTGTACAAAAGTTTGAAGCTTATGTTGATGATGCAAGATAGAGCTGCCCAACTGAAGTGAAGAAATCTTCTGCCGCTTATATAAAGTGTATTGAAAATAAAGGCCTTGCTGTCACTAAGAGATATTAACAGCCTCCATAAAGTACCCTGCAAGGCTGATAGACCCCCCTGCTTGCAGTAGGTCCTGTTATAGAGACATTGTTCCTGTCAAGTCCGTTTCATGTCAAGAGTTAAAGTTTAAGTATTCTTCTGTGCTATGTTCTGAAGTGTTACTGCGATTTTGATACAAGAAGTGAACCAAAGTGTGATTAATGCATATTACTTAAGTACACGGTGCTAAAGAAACCGGAGATTACTAAGGCCGTGAGAGTAAAAGAGAACCTTTCAGTGTTAAAAGGAGATAAGTGAAAAAGGAGGAGTTGCTTTGCTTCTTGTGATACTAAAGTGTGTTACAGTGAGAAGTGAACTTTCATCTGACCAAGATACAGAGTTAACTTACTTGGAGTACAAGTTTTGCATCAACTCTAAATTAGAGCTTATTCAGCCTAAAAGTCAAAGTGCACAAAAAGAGAGTTATATTTTGGGACAGTGATTTGGGAGGCATAGCTGGGTGCATTGGTCACTTCATATTTTCTTTTGTTTACTTTTATTTTCCTAAACGTTTTGATTATTTGATTTATATTTTGTTTTGTTTGATATTTTGGGAGGCCTTATCCAGACAGGTGTGTTAAGTGTAAAGTGGGTTTGTGGTGAGATATTATCTAAGAGATCTAAGAGATCTTTGAGCAATGTGAACATCCTTTTTGGGATCATCCAACGAACTGTGCCAGTTCCCCCAAGGTTTTGCTGAGCAATATAGCTTGGACTTGGTTGCCAGGGACTGAGAACTGTTTAGGAACTGAAATTGCTCAGTAGACCATAGTCTTTCCCAGCCCATACCCCAACAGTGATACTGTGATGTAAATATGCTGTAAAGTGATTGATTATTGTACAAGAAGACCTTTGTTGCTCAAATTTCATATATAATTTGTATGTAACTTAACCTTTTTATTCCGCAGCATTTACCGGTGCACCGGCTGTGAGGACTTGGGGATTGTGTATTTTGACCTGTGATGTGCAAAGGAGGTGTATTGTGTTGTTGAAGTGTTACAGGTTGATGGAAGCTGACAGAGAACACCGTTAGGTTGCAAATAAATCTTTGATAATTTCATCTGAGTCAGTGTCTGGTGGATTACCCTCAGCCGGAGCCTGGTGCTAACGTTTAAATCGGGTTACACCGCTTGTGGTCCTGCCACCTATTTCCATAGCAACAGAGGTGTCGCTAGCCTGTAGGCCATGATCTGTTGCCCATGGCATTGAGCCCCGATCCCCGCCAGGTGACAGGACAAGTGTGTACTTAGCTTAAAGCACTGGGGTGAAGATGATCTGTGGTGAAGCAAGAAGAACACTGCTCACAGGCTAAATTCATGATATACAAATTCTATGAATAAAAAGTGCCAGTCCCAGCTTCTCATCACCATGGTAACCGGTCGCTGAGACCGAGAAGTGTCAGCCATTACTTCCTCCCAGTTATATTAACTGCTCTATTTGAAATAACAAAAATCTGCCCTTTCCTCCCCAAACACACACTACTACACACACACACTCACACACACAGTACTACGTACACACACAATACACACACACACACACACTCTCTCTCTCCCTCTCTCTCTCTCTCTACAAAATGTACACACATATTACACACACCCAGAATACATACACGCTTTATACATACACATATTACACACACGGGCTACATACACACATTACACACACACACACATAGATTACACACACACACAGAATACATACACACATTGTACACAGACAGACTACATACATGGACATTACATACTGTACATACATATCACACACACCCAGACTACATACACACATTATGCACACAGAGACTACATACACACACAGATTACATATACAGATTATACACACATAGACTACATATACACATACATTATACACACAGACTACTTACACACACACAGACTACATATTGTACACACAGATTACACACAGCCAGAATACATACACACATTATGTACACACAGACTACATACATGCACATTATACACAGACTCCCAGCACATACACACATTATACACACGCAGACTACATACACAAATTACACAGACAGACAGACTATATACAGGCATTATACACAGACTACATATACACACATTATACACACACAAACTATATACACACACACTACATACACAGATTACATACACACACATTATACACACAGCCTATATACACACATTATACACCCACAGCCTTCATAAACACATTATACACACAGACTACATACACACATTATACACACACAGACTGCCTATACACACATTATACACACACACAGACTGCATATACACACATTATACACACTCAGGCCTGGTGCACACCAAAAACCGCTAGCAGATCCGCAAAATGCTAGCAGATTTTGAAACGCTTTTTCTTATTTTTCTATAGCGTTTCAGCTAGCATTTTGCGGTTTTGTGAAGCGTTTTTGGTGTAGTAGATTTAATATATCGTTACAGTAAAGCTGTTACTGAACAGCTTCTGTAACAAAAACGCCGGCAAAACCGCTCTGAACAGGCGTTTTTCAGAGCGGTTTGCGTTTTTTCCTATACTTAACATTGAGGCAGAAACGCATCCGAAATCCAAAAAATGCCTCACCCCGGGAGTATGCGTTTCTGCAAAACGCCTCCCGCTCTGGTGTGCACCAGCCCATTGAGATACATTGACCAAGCGGATCCGCAGCCGCAAGCGGCTGCAGAAACGCTGAAAAAGCCACTCGGTGTGCACCAGCCCACAGACTGCATATACACACATTATACACATACAGACTGCATATACACACATTATACACACACAGACTGCATATACACACATTATACACACACAGACTGCATATACACACATTATACACACACAGACTGCATATACACACATTATACACACACAGACTGCATATACACACATTATACACACACAGACTCCATACACACATTATACACACACATTATACACACACAGACTGCATGTACACACATTATACACACACAGACTGCATATACACACATTATACACACACAGACTGCATATACACACATTATACACACACAGACTGCAAATACACACATTATACACACACAGACTGCATATACACACATTATACACACACAGACTGCATATACACACATTATACACACACAGACTGCTTATACACACACAGACTGCATATACACACATTATACACACACAGACTGCATATACACACATTATACACACACAGACTGCATATACACACATTATACACACACAGACTCCATACACACATTATACACACACAGACTGCATATACACACATTATACACACACAGACTGCATATACACACATTATACACACATTATACACACACAGACTGCATATACACACATTATACACACACAGACTGCATATACACACATTATACACACACAGACTGCATATACACACATTATACACACACAGACTGCATATACACACATTATACACACACAGACTGCATATACACACATTATACACATACAGACTGCATATACACACATTATACACACACAGACTGCATATACACACATTATACACACACAGACTGCATATACACACATTATACACACACAGACTATATACACACAACCTACATATACACACACATTATTTTCTCACACACACAAACAATTGCTTACAGTTCACAGGTATGAAATTGAAACTTGACAACTGAATAAATGAAGCAAAAAATGAAAATCTTCATTACTTGTATGTGCTTCTACTATTATTTATGACCAGTAGCGTAATTCACCTAAATTAACAATCCACAGTTCTGTTCACTACAATGGAGAAACAGGCTGTCATTTTTTCTTACAGTAAAGCATGTGGCTGTGGATGTGAGCCTGGCTTCAGGGGCATAAAGAGAGTATTCGCATATTCAGTAGCGGTGCATTGTGGGTAACCACAGTTGCTCACTTAAAGCTGGATTATTGCAAATACCCTTTGTTTAAGAAGGTAAATTACACTGGACACTTGACTAACGAGAGGAAAGCTTCTGGATCATCCAGAGTCTTCCCACACTGCCCTCCCGCCTGGGACCCTCCTGCTGTCCGGGACTGCATTCCTCTTCTGCTATAAGCATGGCCGGGTCTGTGAAGTAGCACTCCGGCTTACTGTGTGCTTGAAGAGGAGTGTGCCCCCAATCAGATTGCTGACAAGCCCTTCTTGGTAATCTTTGGGGGCCCCCATGCAGATCCAGAAGCTTCCCTCTTCTTGGATTATACTCGGGTACACTTTAAAGGACAACTATCAAAGTTAACTATAATTCTAAATGCTACTTATATTTCTAGTAATTGCTAGCAAATAGCAATACAAAGGCTTTTTTTCAATCTTTTTCATGTTTTATGTGAAGAAAATATGACATTTGAATTTCCCTGTGGGCATTACTATGGAGGACTGTGTCCAGCACATCCAGCATACAGAAACAATCTTCACTGGCTCTAATACTGTGACTAAAATGTTTCAGAATGATAGAAAGCAGAAATATAGCTTCAAATGTGTGTAAATAATCATAAAAAGGAGGTGAAAAGCAACACCGGATACTCTTCTTCCTACTACTGGCCAACATACATGCGCTATTTTAGCACAAACCTCCTATTTTAGCACAAGTTGCTCAAGCAACCGACAGGCACATGTATTCGGGGCATCAAGCGATCCCCACCGGGGCTGGATACCGGGGGCTTTGCTGTACATAGCTTTAGAGGCAGAGGATCAAGAAGTACAGACAGGCAATTTCCATTGTTTAACCACTTCAGGACCACAGTGCTAAACCCCCCTAAAGACCAGGCTATTTCTTTCTAAATAGGCCACTGCAGCTTTAAGGCCTTGCTGCAGGGCCGCACAACGCAGCACACAAGTGATTCCCCTTTCCATTTTCTCCCCACCAACAGAGCTTTCTGTTGTTGGGGTATGATCGCTCCCCTTGTGTTTATTTTTTTTTTCTGTCAATTTTTTCTTCATTTATTTTTAATAAATATTACTATTTTCTTTCTATTTATTCTTCTCTCCCTCCCTCCCTCCCTGCAGCTGGCCAATCATGGCCATCGGCTGTCATAGGCTTCTGCCTATGAGAGCTGATCGCTCTCTAGTGCCCCAGGGGGACAGCCGTGTCAGATCGTTCCCGGATGTTTGTTTGTTTATTTATTTATGTTTATTTGTCTATTTTTTTAAATAAATGTTGCTGTTTTTTTATTATTTATTTCTTCCCACCTCCCTCACCCCCCCGCAAGCCAATCAATGTGATCCGCAGTCATAGGCTTCAGCCTATGACAACCAATCACTGTCTAGTCTTCCAGGGGGACAGCCATGGCACACAGCTGTCCCCAGGACAGCGCTGCTGCAGATCGCAGCGCTGTACTTAGTAAAAAGATGGCGGTTTCGACGTCTAACAGTCTCCCGAGCAGGCGGGGCGTAGCTCTGCCCCCCAAGCAGGAGATGCGCACGCAGCCTGCGCGTGATCTCATGCCGTAGCCGACCCCAGGACTTGACACTAATTGGCATTAGGCGGTCCTGGGGCTGCTGCCGCGGCCATGCCCATTGGTGTGGGGCGGTCTTAGGGTAGTTAAAGAGAACCTGAGACGTTACAAAACTCAAAAAGTAAAGACTTACCGAAGGAGAGAAAAGCCCCTGGAACCCCCAGAGCAGACTTTCTAAACCTTTTTACCCTGGTAGAACTCTTCAAATAATTTTTGGATATCAGGGACCCCCTGCATTAATGGAGAAAGGGGGATTTGTTTTATAATAGGACTGGTCATTAAAAGTGGGTGAAATTAAACATTATTGCAATAATAGTCCTCATTCCCTGTTTCTCCCTTACAGGGCACCCCTTTCATGCCCTCCATCATTGCCCTCCCCATTATAGTTGCACATTATTAGGATTTTCTTCTGCTTTACACACATCCTTAGTTCTGGCGTCCCACGTGCCACATTTCATTCATCACCAATAACAGTTCTGTGGCCCTTGCACCAAAGAAAAACAAGTAGGGAAGCCAGAATTCAGGATGGGCATAACATTAGTGAAGAGCATCATGGGAAGCCAGGGACATCATTTTGAAACTTTCTCAACTTGCCAGCTGAGGCAGCTCACCTGGAAGGGGAATAATTCCAGGAACCTCTACACAATCCTAAGGAATCCTGGGTGAGAAAGACTGCTTCCCACTCAGTTCTCTGGTCCTCAGCCAATGCTCGGGACCCTACTTAACATTGGGGCTGCGCTCCTATTCGGACACAAGCACTCCTGCACAGTAGCATGGAGTCGCCTGTGCATGATGGCTCCGGCTTACTGCACAGGCGTAACTAGGCTTGTGTCTGAAGAGGAGCACGGCCCAAGGTTCATACCAACAAGTCGGTAGTCTTCGGAGGGTCCACGCTTGGCGATGAGAGACCGGAGCACGGCGTGGGAAGCCTCTATATGGCTCCCAGAGGCTTCCCTCTTCTTGGGTATTTTTTTTTGTACCTGGGGCTACACTTTAAAGGGAAATAAATATATCAGCCTTCATATTTCTCTCACTTTAGGCGTGCTTTAACCACTTGACCACTGAGGGTTTTTTCCCCTTTAGGACCAGAGCAATTTTCACCTGTCAGCGCTCCCGCCTTTCTTTTGCCAATAACTTAATCCCTACTAATCACAACAAAATGATCTATATCATTTTTTTTCAATACCAATTAGGCTTTCTTTGGGTGGTACATTATGCTAACAATCATTTTATTCTAAATGCATTTTATTGGGAATAATAAGAAAAAATGGAAAACAATTCATTTTTTTCTCAGTTTTCGGCCATTATAGTTTAAAAATAAAATGTTCTGCTGTGGATAAAAGCTACACATTTTATTTGCTCATTTGTCCAGGTTATTACAACGTTTAAAATATTTCCCTAGTACAATGTATGGAGCCAATATTTTATTTAGAAATAAAGGTGCATTTTTTCAGTTTTGCATTCATCACTAATTACAAGTCCATAATTTAAAAATGAAAAGTAAAATACCCCCTTGGCATACATATTAAAAAAAAGTTCAGTCCCTAAGGTAACTATTTATGTTTTTTTTTTCTTTATTAGCATTTTTTTTTTTATGCAAAAAAAAATTTGGGGGTTACTATGGGAGAGTGTGAGGGAAGGAGTTAATTCCAAATGTAATTGTAGGTCTTTTCATTAACCACCCTGGCGTTCTGATTAAATCGCCAGGGTGGCTGCGGGAGGGTTTTTTTAAATTAAAAAAAAACTATTTCATGCAGCCAACTGAAAGTTGGCTGCATGAAAGCCCACTAGAGGGCGCTCCGGAGGCGTTCTTCCGATCGCCTCCGGCGCCCAGAATAAACAAGGAAGGCCGCAATGAGCGGCCTTCCTTGTTTTGCTTATATCGTCGCCATAGCGACGAGCGGAGTGACGTCATCGACGTCAGCCGACGTCCTGACGTCAGCCGCCTCCGATCCAGCCCTTAGCGCTGGCCGGAACTTTTTGTTGGGGGGACCCTCTTTCGCCGCTGCTCGCGGCGGATCGCCGCAAAGCGGCGGCGATCAGGCAGCACACGCGGCTGGCAAAGTGCCGGCTGCGTGTGCTGCTTTTTATTTGACGAAAATCGGCCCAGCAGGGCCTGAGCGGCAGCCTCTGGCGGTGTTGGACTAGCTGAGCTCGTCCAGACCGCTCAGCAGGTTAAAATAAATGTACGTAGGTGTAATTTTACTATTTGGCCACAAGATGTTTACTATAAACGCTAAAAGCTGGAAGTAATGTGTGGGCGTGTTACTTCGGAAAATACAATGACGTAGGCATCTCATTGATGCTGATGTACATTGACACAGGGACTAACCGATGGTGGCGTGAACGAGTGCGGGAGATGGCGGGGAGCGTGCACAGCGGCGATGAGGCGGGAGCCTTATATCTACGCCCCTGGAACAGGAACAGTCCTCCCGCGGGGTGTAGATATACTGCCTCAGATTCATCAAGTGGTTACTGTTAGGTTGATTAAACTGCCTCATCTTTTCTGTTGCAGACGACTCCCTGGAAGTGTTTTGTAGGACAATAGTGCGTTTTGCAAAGTGTTTTAACGTGTTTTTTTTTTTTGTTTTTTTTACAGTAGCCATTGATTTCAATGTAAAACCACATGCAGAGAAGAAATTCAGTTTTCATCTTTTTTTCTGACGCAATGCGGAATCGCATATGCCTCCGGAAAACGCACCGGCACCATAGACTATCATTATATGCGATTCTGCATGTTTTTTTTTGTATGTGTCAAAACGCTGCGGATTTGCTCAAGTGTGACCCCTGCCTGAGATCCGAGATAATCAGCAAATGCTAAAATACGCAGCGCACGCTCTGACGCTTCTCTTAGTTAATGGAAATCGATGATTTGCCCCCGAAGCCCTCAATACTCTCTCCTCCCCCCTCTTCTCTCCTTGTTCTGATGACACCAGGGCGACTGGGGGGGACGGGGACTTTGATGTTGGGTAATTGGCATTAGGTTGTGCGGAGGTAGAGACAACATGGAGGTGAAGAAGTGTTGTTTTCTGTGCTGTGCTATTGAGTGCTATCGCATGCTGCAGTCGTACTTTCTAAATGCGGATGGTTAACACATCAAATTAATCAGCGCGATCAATAGATATGTCCATTCGAGACTTATTTACAGGTCAGCTTCACGCTCTCATGCAAGAGCTTATCCTGTGCCAAATTACACAATAAAACTCAATACATCCAGGAGGCAGTCGGCCTGTAAGTCTGTTAAAGGGATCCTGAGGTGAGAGGAAGGCTGCCATATTTATTTCCTTGTAAACAATGCCAGTTTCCTGGCTGACCTGTTGATCTTCTGGCACAAGTAATGTTTGAGTCAAAACCCTGGAACAAGCATATGGCTAATCCAGCAAAACCAAAGTCAGCTGAGTCAGAGTACCTGACCTGCTGCATGCTTGTTTAGGGGCTATGGCTAAAAGTATGAGAGACACGTGATCAGGAGGACAGCCAGGCAACTGATACTGTTTATAAGGAAACAATATGGCAGCCTCCATATCCCTCTCGCCTCAAGTTCCCTTTAAAATCCTGCGTCAGTTTCCTAGAATCCGCTCTCTCTAGGGGAAAACACAGATTTATCAAAACCCGCGCAAGGAAAACTGGATCTAATAGGGAGCAAATGACCAGATCAACAATTCTGATTGGCGAGTCTAAGAAACTGCTCCGACTCTTCCTTGCATGGGCTCTGATAAATCTGCCGCACTACTGTCTCCAGGGATCATGTGGCTTTAAAGAGAACCTGAGGTGAGAGAAATATGAAGGATGACGCATGTATTTCTTTCAAACAATGCACGTTACCTGGCTGTCCAGCTGATCCTCTGCCTCTAAGGCCTAGGACCCACTAGAAAGCGCAAATCGCAATCGCTAGCGATTTGTGACAGCAAACGATTTTGGTAGCGAATTCCCTGCTCCTATACAATTCATTAGAATGAAAATGCTCTCAAAATGCTGCATGTCCTGCGAGTAGGATTTCCCTAATCACAATCGCTCTAGTGGAATCTGTCCCATCCATTTACATTGGCAAAGCATTTAGGGAAATCGCTACCAATTTAAAGCACTCCCTAAACGCTGAAACAAAATGCCTAATACTTTAAGTCATAGACCCTGAACAAGCATGTAGAGCAGATGTTTCTGACAAAAATCTGACAAGATTAGCTGCAAGCTTGTTTCCGGTATGTGATTCAGACACTACTGATGCCAGACATGAGGGCTGCCAGGCAACTGGTATTGTTTAAAAGAAAATAAATATGGCGGCCTCCATATTCTTCTCAGTTCAGTTACCCTTTAGGCCAGTTGCCCACCTATTAATTGTGGTGCGTAGAAATTAGGCTTCATATGAAACCGCGCCACCGTGCGCCGACAGCCTGTCATATGCATAGTGCCTCCCTGCTAGTGACGTACTCCTTGATGCCAGGGCAGGAAGTTATGTCACTGATTCCAGTCGGTTCACGCATGCGGGGTGCGTTGCTCCTATTGTGCACATTTGCTACGTCGTCCATTGTCTTACATTGCCGCATAATCCGTGGTAGGCAAGGATTATGCGGTAGTGTGCTGCAGACTTTGCACCGGCATTGCGGCAGTTCGGATACTTCTGGCGCACTGCATCGCATCGTGTGAACTGTGCAGGTCTCTATAGACTTGGCTGGCCTTTGCAGTGGGGAAGCGTACCGCAGAGTGATGCAAGGGGCCTAAAGCCAAGATGGCTCCACTTGTAGGTCTGTTGGATGAAATGTGCATTACAAAGTCCATCAAAAAACCCAATAGTGCTGTACTATATATACTATTCCGGACAGGTGCGGAAGAATGTCGAGGACGATTCACCACAAAATTCTTCATCCTATTCTGTTATTTAAAAAACAGAAATCGCAAAATGTATAAGCCAGTTTAGATGGTGACTTAAGACTGTAATTAATTCCTGCTGCGATGCCGGCAGAGTGATTAACACTTCGGAGCCATCTTTTCACGCTACAGACGAGGTTTCACACCATCGCTTTACACAAGACTCAGCAGACGGCGGCCTGGATTCATTTCCTGCAGCCTGCACTATCTTCCTCCTCATCTCTCGCGAGGTCACATGGTTCAGTTCACAAGCCAGGACTACGGAGGGCGAATACTATTCATTGCATATGATTAACCGATGATAGACTAATGTTGCCATGTGGGATTGTATGGTATCATGGTACATTAACCTAGTGAGGCTACCAGGGATGGTTCTAGACTTTCTGCTGCCTGAAGCAAACTTCGGAGCATGCGCCGTCCTACCACCCCCCAGAAATTATGTATATATATATATATATATATATATATATATATATATATACCTATCAGATGTCACTGCTACTGATAGAGTGCAGTGATTGCCCAATGACGGTGCCATGGTCCTGCCCGCAAGACCATTGGAATCAGTTAGCAAAGAATGCAGCGGATGATTGGGCGGTCTGGTGCCAGAACCCCTGCCTGATTGGTCAAAGCTTCTCTATGACTGGCCATGGTGATCTCTCACCTGTTATGGGGTTTTACCATAGCATGCCTCGATAAAAGACATATATCGACGCCTCATCTGAATCACATGATTCGGGTGGCTTCATGGTATATCCACCCCTGGAGGCTACCCTAACAAAATGCAGTCTGCATCTTGGCAAAATTATCCATTCAGATGATAGGGAAGGGCTTATATTAATAAGCTCTATACCCTATCAGCCCTTTCCTATCCTTTTTCCCAATCACCCACATAGCCCACAGTACTTGATTTTTTCCAGTGTGCTGGGGGGGAGGGGTGTGAGTGATTGGGGTAGAGGATAGGCAGCAGGGTTCTGTAGGCTCAGTACCTCCTCATTCTACATTGAGGGAGTGACATAGCATCCGTGGGTGTAGCCAGAACCAGCTTGTGCACTGTAGCTCCGCCCCCTTCACAAGTGCCATTGTAATTTAGTTTTTACACAGCGCTCCATACTGCTGGAGGAAATCAAAGTGTCTGACTTTGGCCAATGCTGGACATAATCCAACATAGCATTGTATAGGGTTAAAGGGAACCTGTACTGAGTAAAATTATTTAAAATAAACACATGAGGTAACTTCAAATGAACATTACATAGTTACCTTGTCATTTTCTTCTGACAATGATCCCTTCCAGTTTTGACAACATTTTGTCAGAACTGAAATATATCAGTTGCTGTCAGTTACAGTATATGTCAGTTGCTGTCAGTTACAGCTGAGAGGAGAACTGATGTGTCCATGTTTCCCTATGGCTCAAGTGGGCGATGTTACAGTTTAACAGTGTGCTGACCAGAAAGTAACCCGAGAGTTCAGGCACAGCTGGAACGAAAGGGGCATGACTGGGCGGGCCCTGGGATGGACTGAACAGGCACAATTCGGCTCAGGTGTGAATTAAAGGTGGAGCGCCCGAAGGGGTACCTTCCCCCAGGCATTATAGGAAAAGAGCAGGAGAGCTGCTCTCTCTTTCTGCCCAAATAGGATACAGGAAACTCTCAGAGGGGACTTGTCTCCATTCTCGCAGGATCAAGGGCTGGTAAGTGTTTGTTTGTTATTTTTCTTACTACAGTAGAATCCCTTTGTGTTAAACTTCAAAGATCCTTCCCAATCGGCTACCATATCTGGAGTTGCCGCACCAAAATCAGCTATGCATTGTATATTCCTCCGGCCGCATGGTCAGGTCCTGAGGATTGATTTCTCTATATGCTGGTGCTTTCCATAACGGAGTTTACTACAAGGAGATTCTACTGTACGTAGTCTATCATTTAGCTAGCTTTTTGCCCTGTACCATGTCAGAACAAAGCCGCATGGTAGGTAAAGTAATCAGTTGCTTTACACAGAACCATGGTTAGCATTTGTTTGGGATACAGAAAAAGTTTTTAAGCAGAGTGTTGCTAATTACTGGCTAATGAACCTACTTCGCCTTACAATAACATTAAAGCAGTCATTAGCCAGAAATAGGGAAAGGCAGAAGCTTTCCAGTACAGAAGAGACACAGGGATGGAGTGGCTTACAGGGGTTTATAATATGCCAAGCTTCATAAATATAGGCTGAGGAGACAAGATAAATCAAAGCCCAGCAAAGGCTAGTAAAGTAATAGCTTTCATATAGAACAGCCATCAATACAAACGGAAACAGTGTCCTAGGTAAGTAATTGGTTACTTAGAGTATGTAAGAAACCAGGACAACATCCTTTATTAACAAACAACCTAACTGCAGGATAGGTAAGTTTCATGTTATTCCTTTGCAGCATGAAGGCATACGCATATTTGATATTTACTCTGCGAATCGCGACGCTACGGAATACATGGCAATTAATAAACCAACAAGAATAGTTACTTACAGGAAGCTGCAGGTTCCAATCTGGCCTGCACATTCCTACTGAGCTAGCTAGTGGAGCAGGCCATGCACTGCACAGTCTGCCTTTCTTTGTACTTGTGATAGTAATTGTGATCCATACTTAAACCCAATTCAATTTACAATTGATCAAATGTTATGGACTGCTGAAGTGTGTAATTGAAAAATATTGGTATAGTGTATGGCTACCTTATCTGTAGTACAGGAAAGATTACATACAAAGGTTTAGGCCTCATGCATACTGAACGCCGTAAAAAATTGATGCGTTTTATCTAATGGCCTGCATATCACCATTGTCCTTGCTCCAGCCATGATATGGCATTACCTACTACTGTCCCCTTAAAGACATAAACCACAACCCACCTTATTTAAACAAAAACCCGGACTGCAATTGACGATGGAAAATAAAGGCCAATGCAGCCCAACTTTATTCAAATTTTAAATTACAAAATTTTAATATAAAGCATAACTTGTAAACATTAACTTGTACCAAATAATGGTAAAAACAGTAACCTTGGAGCAAGGAAAACCGGAGGTTATAAAATAAGAACCTTGGGAATGCAGCTATAAGAACCGGCCCCCAGCCGCATACTCCGGCTCGGGGACAGCTGCATGCCCATAAAACTCTTTGCAGACGATCTCTTTACTGTGAGGAGTTCACACACGTGAACTCCTCCAAAACCTAACCACCGTCCTCCGGCAACCTTGCCCCGCCACCAGCTGCAATGACGACAGTCTTGACTTTCAAAACCGATAAAAAAGGGAGGGTGGGTGGGCACTTTCTTCTTCCCTGCACGCTGTCTGACTCCTCCCCTTCCTCTCGCTACCCTCACTCAGCTTCCTTCCCCAGCAGCTCCGCCTGGCTCTCCTATTCCGCCCCCTCTCTCCTGCAAAAATTAACCCCCTTCACTGTTGGACAGGAGGCTAGCCCTATCATGGGGGGCCCTCCTGAGTCCGCTGCGCTCCCTAATCCAGGCCCTGCTTGATATGGCATTACCTACTACTGTCCCCTTAAAGACATAAACCACAACCCACCTTATTTAAACAAAAACCCGGACTGCAATTGACGATGGAAAATAAAGGCCAATGCAGCCCAACTTTATTCAAATTTTAAATTACAAAATTTTAATATAAAACATAACTTGTAAACATTAACTTGTACCAAATAATGGTAAAAACAGTAACCTTGGAGCAAGGAAAACCGGAGGTTATAAAATAAGAACCTTGGGAATGCAGCTATAAGAACCGGCCCCCAGCCGCATACTCCGGCTCGGGGACAGCTGCATGCCCATAAAACTCTTTGCAGACGATCTCTTTACTGTGAGGAGTTCACACAAGTGAACTCCTCCAAAACCTAACCACCGTCCTCCGGCAACCTTGCCCTGCCACCAGCCAGCAAGGGTGAAACCTTACCCTTGTGCCGCCCATAAAGCTAAACCTCTCTGAATGCCTTCTTCTAAAGCTAAAGCCCAAAGGTCAATGCCTATGTCATTGAGATGCACACCATCCCTACCCAAGAACATCGCTGTATCTTCCTCTAACTCCTCGTGCCTTACTGCCACCCCTCCATTCCTTACCACAAATCGAGACACTTCCCTATTCAGTTTCTTCCGGGCCCTGTTGACCTTGTCAACAGACCGTGCCATTCGCCAACGGCTTCTCCCGATGATTTCTGACCACACGACCACCGTGCGGGGAAAAGTAGTCCGAATCCTCATAAAGTCACATTTGATGTCCTGCATAATCTGCCTCGTTGTTTTAGAAGCCAGATCATTGCCTCCGGCATGGAGAACCAAGACATCCGGAGCTCTATCCAATGCAACGAACCTCTGAACCTCTGACAACACCTTAATCCACTGCATTCCTGGAATCCCTATCCATCGGACACTTGCTGTTGACCTCGGAATACCCAGCTGGCGACCGTTCGGCCGCACTGCGGCTCTCCGAGCACCCCGAGCAACGTATGAGTGTCCCAGAATCCATACTAAACGTGGATGGACGTGGTTATCTGTAACAACAAAAACACCAAAACACTAACCAACATCCCTCCTAAACATGCACTACAACTATCTCCTTAGATTAAATGGGGCCTGACGTATGACCGGAATCTAGCTGATTCCCAACGTCCTATCTTTTTTATCTGATCGTTGCCTAACCCCCACCTGGCCGCCTCCGTTGCTGCCCCTATCCTAAAAGAGTGTGACGCATATTCCATTGCCGGCAGACCCAGATGTCCTAACGCCTTCCTAAACACTGCTATGAACTGAAACCTGGTCAGTGGCACTCCATCCTCATGACATAAGAAAGGACCCGCTGATCCCGCGCGCATTTCCGTGAAACGTTGCACTACCCGGACCGGGCACGCTAGTGACCCCGGTACCGAAAACAGTGTAATCGTCCGGCCCTCCCCTAACCGATCCGTCTTTGACCTGCGTAAATAAATGTCAACTACCTCCCGTGACTGCTTTACCTCTCCCCACATGACACCCCCCAATTTGGTTTTACTTGGGCAGACCAACTCACTGATCCTAAGTGCCCCAAAGAAAGCTAATGCAAACGCTGCCCCAAACAAGCACTCCTCATAATGAGAACTGCATACTGACTGTAAACAATCCAGTATGGAACCCAGTAAACAAAAAGTCACCGGGCGCCTGGTATCCCGAGGCTGCGTGCGCTGAGCTCGCAGTCCCCTCATAGCCATCCGGACTCTAAAGTCCTTGGTGACATCCACCAACCCGTGTAACTGAAACCAAAAGGATAATGCTGATAAATTCTTAGCTAATACCCCCGAAGAAACTCCTACTCCTCCCTTTTCCGCCATAAACTGCAACAACAAAAACAAATGCTCCTCAACTGAGTTGCAACCTCCGACTTGTCGTAACCTTTCGTTCCAAGTCGCCCACACCGCAGAATAGGCGGACCAAGTCGAGGTGGACAAAGACTGAGAGATCCAGTTCTCTATGCACCCACGGGTATCTCCCACAAGGCCCGGGGGCAGGAAGCACCCTGCCGCTCTGCTCCTGGAGCCAAGTTCCGAAACCTCTGCCATTGGAACCGAGAAAGAGCATCAGCTACATCATTCTCAGTGCCTGGCAAGTGGACAGCAAAAATCATCAAATTAAACCTCAAACAGCTAAGAACCAATTGTCGTAGCACTCTAACAACCGGAGGGGATGACGCCGTCAGCCGATTGATCGCCAACACCACTCCCATGTTATCGCAGTTGAAACGAATCCTCCTATTCTGCAGCAGCGAGCCCCATAGCTCGACTGACACCAAAATAGGAAATAACTCCAACAGGAGTAGATTCCTGGTGAAACCTAGTGCCTCCCAGGATTCAGGCCAGGGCTCCGCGCACCACTTACCTGAGAAGAATGCCCCGAAGCCACATGATCCTGCCGCATCTGTGAACAGCTCTAAATCATGATTCCCACGCGTCTCGTCCATCCACATGGATTTACCATTAAAGTCAGTCAGGAAGACTAACCACATGCGCAGATCTTCCCTGTGTTCGGCCACCAACCGAACACGATGATGTGGCGCCCTAACTCCTGCCGTGGCTCTTGACAGTCGCCTGCAGAAAATACGGCCCATAGGCATAATTCTGCAGGCGAAATTCAGCTTCCCCAGAAGCGACTGCAGCTCCCGTAAGGGGACTTTCCTATGCTCGAGAACTCCTGCAATAGTTTGACGCAAGTCGTCCACTTTGTCCTCAGGCAATCTACATTCCATGGCGATGGAATCAATCATTATGCCCAAAAATTTTATGGTGGTCTGGGGGCCTTCTGTCTTGTCTTCCGCTAAAGGGATGCCGAAACGAGCGCAAACCTGCCGCATGGTTGCCAGCAGATACCCACACTCAGACGTCCCCTTCCTTCCAATGAACAAGAAGTCGTCCAAATAATGAATAACTGACTGAAGACCAGAGACATCCCTTACCACCCACTCGACAAAGGAGCTGAACCGTTCGAAGTAAGAACAGGAGATAGAGCAGCCCATCGGGAGACAGCGATCAACATAGAATCCTTTCTCCCAAAAACATCCTAACAAACAAAAACTGGAAGGATGGACAGGCAACAGCCGGAAGGCGGATTCTACGTCGCTCTTTGCCAGCAACGCTCCATGTCCTGCGCGTTTTACCATCCTGACAGCTGTGTCAAAAGATGTATATGCGACTGAAGAGGCATCCGGATCAATGCGGTCATTCACTGAGGAACCTTTCGGATACGAGAGGTGATGAATAAGCCGAAAAGAGTTAGGTTCCTTCTTTGGAACCAAACCCAGGGGCGAAATGATCAAATCCTCCATAGGAGGTTCACTGAAAGGGCCTGCCATCCGTCCCAAACTTACCTCCTTTTTTAGCTTGTCCGAGACCACTTCTGGACGTAACGCGACAGACTGTAAATTCCTATAAGGGGGTTGAGATCCTGATGCTCCGAAACTGGGAATGATAAATCCCTCTGAAAAACCTCTACGCAGGAAATCCGCCACCTCTGAATCAGGATACTTACTTAGGTGTAGCTCCATCTTTTCCACCCTCACCGGACTCCTCCCTTTTTTCTGTAGAATCTGCGGAACGTCCCTTGTTTTTCTTGTAGCACTTTGAAACCGTGTGGTTGCCTCCGCAGAAAGAGCATTCATGCTTGAACCGGCATGAGCTACCAAATCTGCATGCTCCCTCATTGAATTTCCAACACACTCCTGGTTTTCTAGAGGCCAGCTGCCCGGCTGAACCGGAACCGCTGGCCCCCCCTTGAAAGGGCTGATTGCTCTTTGTCCCCGGGATCATCAGCTGCATCCATGTGCCAATGTCCTTCTGATCCCATCTCACTGAAGGGCGGATGGCTTTACACTGCCTGAAGTGCTCGTCGTAACGAAGCCACGCTGTGCCCCCATACATTCTGTAGGCCTCGCCTATGCATTCTTGGTAGCAAAACAAGGAAGAACAGCACTCAGGCTCTTTCTCCCCAATTATGCTGGCATAGGTGGAAAATGCCTGCTGCCAATTTTGAAATGTGCGGGGTATTAACCGATACCTTCTGCGCTCCTCCTCCTCTTTCTTACTCTCGTCGGGTTTAACCCGATCCAGATTAAACTTACCTAATGGAAGCAGCGAGAAGATCTCTATGTACTCCCCTTTCCATATTCTCTCCTTCACCTCTTGCTTGACATGTAGCCCTAATGGCCCCGAAAAACACAGATACAATTCACCTTTCGCTGCGTCAGACAAGCGAACTGAATCAGCATCCTTGTCCCGTGCCGGGCTCTGACCGGAGACTGACGGCCCAGCAACATCTGTGTTCGTCACCAGGCTACCATTTCCCCCTACCAACGGAGTGGCTGGCGCCACTGCAGGGGCCAAATTGGGCACTACCGGCCCCGTCCATGCTTGTACTGGCGTACCATTGTGGCCCACTGTATGCCCTGAAGTAGAACCCTGTAACACATCCCTTATGCCTACTAACAGTGAATTGATAAGTGCCAATGCCGGCGATGTATTGTCCGGCAGTGAACTAGGGGCTGCTGTCTGCCCTGAAGCTGCCAGCCCGCCCGCTCCACTCACCCCCATCACGTTAACCTGATCCCCCCTCCTAACCTCACTCTCCCCCGACACAGAAATCAATGCATGATTATTATTGGGTAGCATCTCACCTGGCTGCACCGGACGGTCACCCCGATCAGCCGACACCCTTGGCCTCGCCGGGCTCGCTTGACGATTGTCGCCAGACCTTCCGGAAGCGGCATCCGCAAGGGATGCGGATCCACTGCTGCCCCCGCGTCCAGGACTCCTCTGGCGTCGCTCCTCGTGTCTGTCGCTGGTTCGCACACCATTCGCTGGCTGCCCTCTGCTCGACCCTCTGTGCCCTGCACCCCCGCTGGTCCTGGGCGCGTTGCTGTGTCGAGGTGATGATATGGATGGGGGCCTGCCAGGGCTGGCAGCCGTGCTTCCATCACTGTCCTCAGAGCTGCTGGGCGTGTCTCTGTGCCGTCTCGCTGGTGGTGCTGGAGCTGAGCCCTTCTTGCTCGCCGCCTTCTTAGTCTGCCGCTGGGCCTTGGCCTGACTAGAAGTGGCAGCACCAGGGTCAATGCGCCGATCCTTGTGTCCTGTTCCGCTCCCATTGCCTTGCCTGTGGCCACTTCGCCCGGGTGAAGCTGCCGCATTCTGCCGCTCTCCCTGCGCCTGTGATTGTTGCCCCCTCTTCGGCCTCTGCGCACGTGGAGCCTCTGCCACCTCGGTCCCTCCAACCTGTTTAGCGCCGGCTCCCTTCTTCTTTGCCGCGCTGCCCTTCTTAGGTGGGGGGGCTGGGGATGCCTGCGTAGGGCTGCCGCTCCTTCTCGTGCCCCTGGGTGATGCGCTGGGACTCAGCCGCTCCGGCGGCCTGGATATGCGCGCACTCACCCTGCCAGATTGTGTGCCGCTGCCGCCTGCCGCCATCGACTCGACCTGCTGGGCCACCCACTGTGGACCCCGCGCTGCCGCCTCGCTCCTGACTAGAGCGAGCAGGTGATCCACGTCCTCCATCTCGCCTGCCGGGGAAGCCATCACGGAGCCAGAGAAAAGAAGCAGCCACACTTTCTTCTTCCCTGCACGCTGTCTGACTCCTCCCCTTCCTCTCGCTACCCTCACTCAGCTTCCTTCCCCAGCAGCTCCGCCTGGCTCTCCTATTCCGCCCCCTCTCTCCTGCAAAAATTAATCCCCTTCACTGCTGGACAGGAGGCTAGCCCTATCATGGGGGGCCCTCCTGAGTCCGCTGCGCTCCCTAATCCAGGCCCTGCTGAAGAGCAGTTCTGCATCAGAAGTCCTTTGTTAGCACAGGGTGGGGTCTTAGTGCAGCCCCCCCCCCCCCATCTTTTTTGAGAAGAGCAGTTTCTGCATCAGAAGTCCTTTGTTAGTTAGTGTGGTGACCCCCCCTCCCCCCCCCCCCCCCCCCCCCCCTTCTGGTGAGGGCTTAGTACAAATGGGCTTAGTACAAAAGTATGATATAAGTAGCATTCCTCCAGTTGTACCGTCTGTAATAGTGAAGGGGGATAGCTTATAAGCAGGTTTTTCAATACTCTGCAAATTTTCATATTTACCCACCCTGGTAGTATTTCACATTTGGTCAACTCCTACACAACTGTTTCAAGTAATTGGTCTACAATGGTGATATCACAATAGAAGAGCAGATCAGAGATCAATGCTGTTTAGGTGGGACTCAGTGAAGAGAATTAGCACATCCCTTTGATCAAAGCCAAACAAACTCATGGCAGACTATATTGTCCTGGAGCCATGACCACTTCTATAGCTGGAAGAGTAATAAAGTCTGTCACCCCAAAGCACAAAGCTGACTAGATTCCAGCCAGACCCTAAAGCAGGCTGCCAAATAAATCTGACTAGGATAATTTAACTCAGTGGGGGAAAATAGCTGACAGATATTATGATACTTAGAGTGAGAGTACCTTTGATAAGTAGTAGCTTGTATTAAAATTCAGCCAAAGACATAAAACTGCTGCTTTAAGTTTCTCCACAGCAGTGATATAAGCTATCTGCATAGAGCCTGTATGCAGAGGGGTAGTCCTGCCAAAGGGAGCTGTGCAGGAATGAGAGGAGCTGTTAATTAAACTTGCTATTGCTATTGTTTTACCATAAGTGCTAGGATATAGTAGGCTGGAGGACAACAACAGACCTCAATAAGGAATGATACATGTATGTAATGTATGTGTATGCATGTTCCAGGGTGCATATGCACGTGTAGGTGAGTGCAGGCATGTATATATGTACATGTGTGGGGTGTGGATGTAGGTATTTATTTATTTATACATCACTGTGGTATGTATGCTTAACTGTATACACACGGTTGCGTTGTGTAGACGTATGTGTATGTATGTATGTATGTAATGCATGTACATATAATACGTATTTGTATGCGTATATGTATGTATGTAGGTATTGGTATATGTGTATGTACATGTGTGTGTGTGTATATAGTATGGTATGTGTGTATGTATATATATATATATATAGATATATATATATGTATGTATATGTGTATATATGTGTATATACATATGTGTACACATACAGTATATGTTTGTGTGTATGTGTATGTGTGTAGTAGTTATGTATATATATATATATATATATATATATATATATATATATATATATATATATATATATATATATATATTGCGTGTATATTGCACTGTGCATGCCCTACTTCCGTACTCGATGGTATTGTAGGGTACCTTATATGTTCTGTACAAAGTGTAATTTCTATACCTTCATGTTACAGCCCTTGTAAGGCGGGGGGTTTCAGTCATTCCGCAGCATGCACGTAAACTTACACTTAGGAGGAGCAGAATTACCCCTAAGGATACTGCATCATATGCTACATCCATTATAACCGCTGGATATTGCATGGTATAAATTATATAGGATTGGCAACAAATGCAATGAGCATCGCATCATAGAATATATGTCTTATATACACTCCTTACTACATAAGATATTGCTACATTACCAATATACCCAGATTATATGTTAAATATAGTATAAACATTAATCGCTGATTATGGATGTTGGTTATAATAAGATATAATAATAATATAATGCACGCATGTATAGTGGGGTAGGTATATACTCACACACACACATATGGTGTATGTGTGGGGTAGGTAGGTAGGTATTTACTTGTTACTTGCTTGTTTGTTGGGTTGGTGAAGCACCAGCAGATTGCACAGTGCCGAGGTATGCGTAAGGGTATACGTATGTGGGTATTTGGGTAGACATATGCGTGTGGATGTACATGTGTTTGGGTAGAGATATATATATATATGGAATTTAGTTAAAGGTACAGGGGCTTATGTGGGTGTATGTCCTCATATGTAGGTTTATACGTGTATGTACTGTGGGTGTGTATGCATACGGGTGTAAAGTTTACCTTCGTGGTACGGTCCTAGTAAGGCACCCTCCAGCTTGCAGTTAAACCTACACTTAAAATGAGCAAAATTATCCATAAGAGGACTGCATCACATGACACATCTAGTATAACTGCTGGTCATTGCAGGGTACAGATTATATTGGATTGCCAAAAAAAAAAAAAAAAAAAAAAAAAATGCAATGAGGATTGCATCATAGAATATATGTCTTATATACACTCATTACTAAATTATAATTTTGGTAAATTATATACCCAGGGTATACAGTAAATACAGTATAAACATTAATCACTGATTTGGGATCTTCATAAGCCCCCCTCCCCCTGTATTTTGCCCCACCCCTTTTTTTTTTTTCCCTCCCATATTGATCAGTGACCTTCCCTCAGAAAATATTTCAGAAACTAATGCAACGGAGCCATGATGGCCCATCTTATTTAGAATTTTCAATATTAAAAACAAAACCGGGCATTGGGCTCACGGTAATGTCTTAGTGCAGTATAAATGTGTTACATGCTACAAAATGACCATTGCATCAATGGGCACAATTACAACAACCTCTCTATGTAAAGGGGATATTACTTTACGCATATGAAGTATTTACCGACTCAGGGTCATTTAAACGTTACACGAAGGGCCGGTATAGTTGGTTTTATGCATCAAACCATGTAGCGGTAAGAAAAACCAAACTTACGTCCATCCACACCTGGCAGAGCGGTAGCTGCTGAAAAATGTGGGGTTGGGGCCGCGTCGCGTCACAAATTCGGTTGCCGCACTATGTCCGCCCACACCTGGCAGAGCACTAGCTGCAAGTGGAGGGCTAGGGCCGAGGCACATCGCAAGTTTGTCGACGTTCTATAGGCAGCTGAACCTGGCGGACCACTAGCCACAGGAAAGGGCGTTGGGAGGGAGACTCCGATGCCCATTGGACAGTCCTACTCCCATGCTTGGCGGAACAGTAGCCGCAAGTAAAGGTGTACAAAGAAGGGAATAATGCCATTTAGCCGAAAGGGCAGGGCGACAACAGCCCCAAACACCTGGCAGAGCACTAGCTGCAGGTATGTGTGCATATGTATATACATATATATAAAAATAAATAAATAAATAAATAAATAAAAACAAAAACGTAGTGGTAGCGTTAATACATGCTCGTTTGGGCTAGATATAGTCTCTTTACCTTCTAGGTAAGTAACATACGCCCGTGGCTTTGTCCCCGTCTCGGATCATGGGATGGGGTCAGTGGCCGGGGCAGGTAAGAGGGGACTTGGAGGTACACTGGTTTAGGTTCCCAGGGGCAAAGGTGGAAGGGCTAGGCCAAAAAATCTGACATATCTAGCCAGGGTTAGGGAGTAGCCAGATATAGTCATAAGACACATAGGGGGAAACAAAGTAAGGACGAAGCCAATGCATCTCCTGATGCTGGATACAAAAGAACTTTTTAGACAAGTTAGTCAGGAGCTCCCGCGGGCAACCATTATATGATCCGTAATGATCCCGAGATCTAACTGGCGCCCACCTCCCCCGGAAAGAATCTTAAACCGTTCCAGGCGAAGAATCAACAGAGCTATTTTGAAATGTATAGCACAAAAGGGGGGCATAGCCGTCCGTCACAAATTGCTAGAGAGTCAGGAGGGGCATTTTCAAAACGATGGGGTTCACCTGAGCGTTCTGGGTAATGAGATTTTTCTGTCTGGGTTAGGAAAAGCCCTAGAAGCCGCGCTCTGTTTGAGGGCGGGCATTCGTCCTTGAAGCGGCAAGCCCGAATGCCGTGGCGGGTCCGTGACAATGCCGGCCTGGATGACATCGAAACCAGAAGTACACACCGCGCTTGGCGAACGGAGTAAGGCATTTATGCTAAGAGTGCATAGTGCTGGTTATGATATATGGGTGCCATGGAGGCACAATGGTTTCTGGGTCATTAAACTAGGTGGCTCTAGGGTGGGTCATCGACTGGTTAATGGCACCATGGGCGTCACTGGCAAGGTTCAGTGGCGCAAAGTTTAAGGGGTGTCACTGGCGCGGGTCAGTGGCACAAGGTTTTAGCGCAAGCCGGTGGTTGGTACTGTGACATTCACAAAGAGGAAAGGCATTGTCACGGGACCTGTCAGAGCGCGGTTTACGCAAGTTATTCTTATTATTATTGCTTAATGCATGATTGATTTAATTGTTTTTCTAGATTGTATTATCTTAAATCTGTATTAAAGCTGTGGCCTTTAAACTCCAATTGGGTGTCACGGCTTTTATTTCAGGTAAATGGTAGGTCCGACCTCTATGGGCCCTGCCCGGTCAAGCTGTTATGGTGTAATGGTCATTTTCAAAATGGAGGACGGAGAATTCCATTGATCAGAGTGGACAAACGGGACGCACTAGAGGAAAAAGAGATTGAGGAGTAGACTACACAGGAGGTAAGTATGACTTGTGTATGCTTATTTTGACTTTTAATTTTCAGTTCAGGTTTTCTTTAAGTCAGTTTCCGAAAACAACTGATTCAAGAACAGTCTGAACTGCCGCTGACAAAAGGTAGGAGGTCCAATTACTATGTACCTGGAAGAATGGTGCCAAGACTTTCTCAGATGAGAACAAGGTAAATCATGTGATTTACGAAAGGGTGAAAAACCTGAACTACCCCCTGTCATCTCCAGCTCAAGAACATATCCTGCATACGACCCCAGGGGCGCCTCTAGCCTTCTTGTCACTCCAGGCAAGAAATCCTGTGGCGCCCCCCCCTCATAAAAATAAAACAAAAATCATATACATTATAGAACACTTCACACATGATATAAGCCATCAGAGAAGGATAACTATGAAACGGGGCCCTGGGCAAGATAACACTTTGCCCTCCACTGATGGTCACCTGGCTCATTTAGTTAGATTTGGTGGGGGCTAGCAACCACCAGGCCCCTAAACTCTCTCTAGACCCTAGGCAGCTGCCTAAGTTTACCTTGTGGATGATCAGCATTGTATGCCATACAGCACATGCTGCCAGTATGCACCTCAAATAAATACAACAAGCACACTACAAGTTCCAATGTCAGTCACATTGCAAGATTGGATTATCAAGCAAGACATTCTTCCTTTCAGAATAATTTTTCACAAACATTATGAGATATGCAGATATGTTACCACCTGTTGGGGTAGGACTGGAGTGGGTATATCATGACATTGAAGGGCTGATATGGTAAGGTGGTTTAAGGCACAGTGTACACCGAGCGGTTTTAGCAGCGATCCGCCAACCACATCTGTCTGTGAAAACGCTTGGCTAATGTATTTCAATGGGATGATGCACACCAGCGGTTTGAGGTTTTTAGCAAACCGCAAACGTGCCTCCTGCTGCACATTTGCTGTTTGCAGAAGCGATTCTGCCTCAATGTAAAGTATAGGAAAAATGCTAACCGCTCTGAAAAAACGCTAGATCAGAGCAGTTTTCCAGGCGTTTTTGCTACAGAAACTGTTCAGTAACAGCTTTTACTGTAACAAGATTTGAAATCTGCTTCACATAAACGCTCAGCATGTTTAGAAAATGTCTCTAAACATGCCTAGAATCGCTCTGAAATCTGCTCCAAAAACCGCTAGCGTTTTGAGGATCTGCTAGCGGTTTTGGTGTGCACTGGGCCTAATGGTTTGATTCATAATCCATTCTGGAGATAAGCACAGTGTGTTTGTAGTGTAAGTGATACAAGAGAAGAGAAGTAGAATGGAGGGAGGAAGGGTAGTAGAGGGTCAGAATTGATGACATGGATGAGCAGATATCTATGAGTAGAATAGAGGCTCAGTGGGTAGCACTACTGCATTTTAGTGCTGAGTCCTAGGCTTGAACATTGGCCAGGGCAAAATCTGCATGGAGTTTCTGTCTTCAGACACTTCAGACATTTCCTGCATCCTAAAAAACATACTAATAAGTCAACTGGTTTACCCCAAAACAATCCTATATTGAAAATATTAGACTATAACTGTGGTAGGGATTAGATTGTGAGCTCCTCTGAGGACAGTCAGTGACATGACTCTGTAAAGTGCTGCAGGAGATGTCAGTGCTATATAAATACATAATAATAATATGGTAGGACATTTTTCTATAACTACGGTAGGGTTAGATTGTGAGCTACTCTGAGGACAGTCAGTGACATGACTATGTACTCTGTAATGTGCTGCAGAAGATGTCAATGCTATATAAATACATAATAATAATATGGTAGGACATTAGACTATGACTATGGTTGGATTAGATTGTGAGCTACTCTGAGGACAGTCAGTGACATGACTATGTACTCTGTAAAGTGCTGCAGAATGTCAGTGCTATATGAATACATAATAATAATATGGTAGGACATTACAGTTTGACTATAGTAGGGATTAAATTGTAAGCTCCAGTGAGCAGTCAGTGACATGACTATGTACTCTGTAAAGTGCTGAAGATGTCAGTGCTACATAAATACACAATAATAGTTCCAAATGCTACTGGCTCCCCTGTAGTGTGCTCAGACTAGTGTACATAGTTGTGCACATTGTTCCCCAAGTAGCAGTTGTTTGGTCAGAGAGACAGTGGGAGAGGGAGCATGAGCAGAGGGTGAGGGCGAGCAAAGTTAAGCTCCACACTCACCACAGTGACTGCAACAACACAGGAAGATGGATCCAGCGAGGTGTCCCCTCATGACAAGCGTCCAGCGATTCATCTTCCTGCCAGCGGGTATGCGAGATGTCACGTGACATTACAGGACGGGCGCGAACGAGAAGTCAAGCGACCGCAGTACTTTACGGGGTGTCGTCAAGGATCTTAAAGATACGGTCCTCAGTGACGGTCACTTTTCACCACACAACGCTAAGGGATGTCACGACATCGTGTAAATGACTACTTGTCGCTCAAAAAAAAAAAAATGAATGGACATCGGGAAAATCGTTGGAAAAATCGTGAGGTGGGTACATAGCATTAGAGAGAGGGCAAACAGACAGCATTAATGGAAATACATTATTATGCCAGCTTCAATTATAAGTAGTGATGGATGTAATTACACACATTGCTTACATGTCCATTATCATTGTTTGAGCTTTAGATGCTGCCCTCCTATTCACTCTCTCACAATGAAAGACAAAACCTGCAACCCCCACTGTGTCCATTACACACTTCAAACACTGTCCTTGGGAACTCAGAGAGAAGTGCAAGCTGTGTGTCCCAGTCCGAGGGAGAGAGCATCAGATGATCCTACCGCTCCATAGCTAGTCATGGCTGGAGAGCGTCCTGACATCTAGACATGCAGGACATTCTAGCAGAGCACACAGGCTGTCTGCAGAGTTTACTGTTTGTTTGTTTGTCTTGCTCGCTCTGCAGACTCAGTAACATATGGGGGTAGGGTGCTGTCACCTCTGTACACTGAATAGTGAGGGACTGTCTCCATTCTTTCTATGAATCCTTATTAGATGCATTCCTAAAAACACTTGTGAGAGTAGAACAGAGTAACCAGGCAGCTCAGGGTGACCCAAACTACTAGGAATGTATAGGGGGATAAAAGGAACCAAAAAGCCCTCCTACTAAAAAAGCAAAGCTAGGTGTAATTGCCTTCTTAAAACAGAGAGTAGAAAACTTTCTCTACATACCCTTAAACGGCAGTCAGTCACTCAGGCTCAGAAAGGTGGGGGCAGAGAACAGTTATAAACCAGACACCTTCTTCTTAGGGAGTATCTATAAATCTGAACTCTGAATGATTCTTTATCCCTGACTTAGCAGAATGCTATTTGTGAAAAGAGCAGAGTATCCAAGCAGCGCAGGGTGACCCAAGCTACTAGGAATGTATAGGGAGATAAAAGTTACCAAAATGCCCTCTTACTAAAAAAGCAAAGCTTGGTGTAATTTGCCTTCTTAAAACAGAAGGAAATCTATTTCTCTCCAGTCCCTTACAACGGTCTTTCAGGACAGGAATTTTTATTTCCCCTTGGACTGACAGTAATTTATTGCGCCTTCCCCATCAAAGCCCGCTCCAAGCCGCTGCCTGGGTGGTCAGTAGGTTAAGGCGCCCCTGTACGACCCTTTGTCACTCATGTGCTAACAATTTCTTGCCCTGCAACTGTAATAACTTGCTCTGTGGCCCACCAACTATTCGACTTGCATCTTCTCAATCTGTACTGAATTTGGCCAATCGCCTCATCCAGCTCTCTTCTTGTTCTTTTTCTTGTATCATCTAAGAAAATAATGTTTGAAGGAGTTTCAAAGTAAAAAAAATAAATGTAATTATACTTACCTGTGGCTTCCTCCAGCCCCGAAGTCTCTCTGGTTCCTCATCACAGCTCCAGTCTACTCCTGGGTCCCGCTGGCAGGATCACTGACCCCTCAGCTTCTTCTGCACATGCATGGGCGTGTAGGAGCAGGGGGGCTCAGAGGTGTCTGCGTAAGGGGGGGTTAATAAACATGACAGTTGAAAGGATTGGCCGTTGCTAAGGGAAGTACGCTACGCTGTCACTAGCGCACTTAGTGTGCGGGGGTATCATTAAGTCGCGCTAATTTGTTAGCGCATGTAAGATGTGTTTACTCGCGCTGTGTCCGTACATTATTAATCATAAATCAAGCCCATTGTGCAGGGGCTTAGCAATAGGGGGTGCAGCGGTAGCGACCGCATCGGGGCCCTCCCTCAACTTTAGTATTAGCTCTCTATTGGTCCTGTGCTCATAATAATCACTTCTATAGATACTTGAATAGTGGTAATCATTAACAAACTGTTCCCCCTCCCCTTCTTGCACCTCTGTTTTGGTGCGCTGTATCAATTGTTATGTATAGAGTGCTTAGGGGGCCCCAATGTAAAACTTGCATCGGGGCCCACCGCTCCTTAGCTAATAGCTACGCCACTGCCCTTGTGTTTAAAAGTATAAAACTGTTTAAAAGTATAAAACAGATCCACGCCTCTATGCAGAGAGAGGCTCACCCTGTAAGATGGGTGAAAATGTCAATATTGTCAGTTCAGCATACCAGCTTGTTGATCTGTCCTCGAGCTTCCTGTCTGTGTGGGAGCACCATCCAGATATCCAATATGGAAGCCGCTAAAGCTCTCCAGATGAGTTCTCGACCGGATTGGGATATTAGTAAACCACAGGCTATTTGTGCCATTAGATATATAACAAAAAATGTATTGGACAAAATTAATAAATAAAATGCATGCAGCGGCCTGACGCATTTCCCAAGGATCACCCTTGTTTCATCAGAGGCAGTTTGGCAATAACGATCACTTCCTTCTTATCTTCGTTACGGTTTCCAAGCCGTTTTGTGGTACTCTACAGATGAACAGCTGCATACTACTTTTTAACCATTTAATGACACCCTAACGTATTAAAACGTCATGCTTTACCCTATTGACAGCAACATGACGTTTTAATACGTCGCGCGTTCCCGCCGCCGCTACCGCCGTGTGTGCGTCGCTACCGCCGCCGATTCCGCCGGGATCCCATGCTGAGTGATTGGGAAAGAGGACCGAACAGTCCTCTACCCAATCGCAGTGCCTGGAGTGAATGGACGTGACCGCGAACAGCGGCTACGTCCATTCACAAAAACAGGAAATTGTTACTGTTCAATAAAGTGTAAAAAAAAAAAGTGATCATTTCCTATAACGAAGTGTTCACTAGCGCCATTTTGTGGCCAAAAAGTATATTACACATACAAAATACAGACATACACAATTACATACACATCATTAATAAAATTACACTTACAACCCTCCCACCCAAAAAAAAAAAAACACTTGTAAAAAAAATCAGCTTAAAATAAATAAATAAATAAATAGTTTTCTTATGGACTCAGCTTTTTTTAATCTATATTTTATGGGGGAAAATTAATTTTAATTTATTACATTGGGGCTGGTAATTATGGCCAGAACACACAAAAAAAACAAAAACAGAAAAATAACACCTATATTTCAAAATAATATATTGTCGCCATACATTGTGATAGGGACATAATTTAAATGGTTTAATAATCGGGACAACTGGGTAAATAATATGTGCTTGTTTTATCCACAGGAGAATGTTTAATTTTAAAACTATAATGGCTAAAACCTGAGAAATAATGATTTTTTTCTGTTTTTTTCTCATTAAAACGCATTTAGAATAAAAATATTCTTAGCAAAATGTACTACTCACAGAAAGCCTAATTGGTGGCGAAAAAAACGAGGTATAGATAATTTTCTTGTGATAAGTAGTAATAAAGTTATTAGGGAATAAAAGGGAGGAGCACTGACCAGTGAAAATTGCTCTGGTCTGTTAGAGTAAAAACTCTTGGGGGTGAACTGGTTAACTTTGGAACTATTTACTGTACTCCTCCATGGACTAGGGGTTTGATATACAGGATCAGTGCTGCTGACAGTACTAGTGCGTGTGTATACCTCGAGCATACTTTGCCACTACTCCCCATCATCCTCCCGATACTTATCAATAGAATCTGCCTTCCTTCTGGTTGGTGGTTTTCTCTCTTACACATATTTTACATGCTGCCTTATTTTTCTTTCCTGTCTTCAGTCCATAATTATGGCATTGGACTTTCTAGCCCCAGAATTTCACATAATAGGTCAAAAATGACTGACCAGGCCAAAGCTCACAGGTGGGGTATCCTGAGTGAAGAAAGAAAGGAGGTCTAAATCTATATATACTACTAGAGACTTCATATCAGTCCCCCTGACAGAGAAGAGCAGCAAACTCAAGAAGAAAACTATGCATCTCGTTGCTTTCAGTCTGTCTCACTTCAGAGAAAATGTTCACATCATTCTTAAACTGTGGTTCAAGTCCGTGCATCATTATTAGCAGAAAGCTTCAGCCCACTGATAAGGCTGCTGTTCATCTTCACATGCAGACAATTCAGAAGACGATTCTCACTCTTGACTTGCAAAGGAGAGCTCTCCTTCAAGTCATGAGCATCAGCCAGACTCTAGATCTTCTCATTGGGCCTTCAGAAGCCTTCGTCTTCAAGCAAAACTGGCGGTGTGTCAAGAAGACCGTTTTTATCAAATTCTTACCAATAATAGAATCTTAAGATGTATAATCCATGATAAAGACGGTAGTAAGAGAGTGGCTGGCAGCAAAGCATTCAGCTTCATCTTTCTCATCCGCTGGTCCATTCCCTACAGAAAAGTCTAGCTAAGTCACATCTAGAGGAAGACCCTGAGATTCCCGAAGGACATTTGTAATTTTCCATAGTTTAACCTTTTATAGCCATTATTAAAGTATCCATCCTAAGGGAACAATGAGCTGTTCAATCAAAGAAACAAGGGAAGTACTATCCAGATTCCACACTTTACTAAAGAAGGTGTTTTGTTTCATTTCATGAATTAAATAAAGTAAATGTAGGAATATTTTTTAAAAAAATAGACAAAAAGTCTTCTCTGCAAAACAGATGAATATACCCCAGATGGACAAAGATTCCTGTTTTTAGTACCATGTTCTCTTATCAGATGCCACCATTTTTATATTTACCTGTGACGGTTTGGTTTGGTTTCTGGGACCCGCTTGATCTGAATATGGAAGAGATTTCGAAAATCTACTTATTAACTGGTGGGTCTTGTTCTTCTTCTATGAAGCCATGAAGTCCTAAATAAAGCCCTAAATCACAGCAATTAGACAACGTCCCCCAAAAGCACATAAAGAAGCATTTCCCCCATGATATTTTGGAACAAAGATTCGCATTGTGGATGTGCTGCCGATAAATCTTCCAATATGGACCAAAATCTCTGAGGAATGCCATGAAGATTTAACCTCCTGAGCGGTATGGACGAGCTCAGCTCGTCCATCACCGCCGGAGGCTGCCGCTCAGGCCCTGCTGGGCCGATTTTTATCAAATAAAGTGCAGCACACGCAGCCGGCACTTTGCCAGCCGCGTGTGCTGCCTGATCGCCGCCGCTCTGCGGCGATTCGCCGCGAGCAGCGGCGAAAGAGGGCCCCCCTAGCCGCCTGAGCCCTGCGCAGCCGGAACAAAAAGTTCCGGCCAGCGCTAAGGGCTGGATCGGAGGCGGCTGACGTCAGGACGTCGGCTGACGTCCATGACGTCACTCCGCTCGTCGCCATGGCGACGATCTAAGCAAAACAAGGAAGGCCGCTCATTGCGGCCTTCCTTGTTTATTATGGGCGCCGGAGGCGATCGGAAGAACGCCTCCGGAGCGCCCTCTAGTGGGCTTTCATGCAGCCAACTTTCAGTTGGCTGCATGAAATAGTTTTTTTTTAATTAAAAAAAAACCCTCCCGCAGCCTCCCTGGCGATCTCAATAGAACGCCGAGGAGGTTAAGGTAGTACTAAAAGGCAAAAAGGGGTCAAACTCAGTATTAGCAAGTTGTACCTAATGAAGTGGCCAGCGAAACGTTACCTCCCACACATAAAGTGCAGCAAATATGTGAAAAGCGGCAAACCTCTGACACATGTGAAAGGCAAATACATAACCCTGCATATATGAAATGCAGCAAGTGTTACATCAGACATAGATGCATTAAACATTCCTCCAACTGGGTGCTGGTGGATTGGGTGGAAGGGTTTAACACTTGGTACGGCATGTTGGATGGATGGATGGAAGGATGGGTGTTTGCTGGGTGGGTTGGAGGTAGGGTCAAACACTGGATGCTGGTTAAAGGGATGCTCAAACACCGGGTGCTGGTGGTGTGGGTGGAAGAGAGGGAGGGTCAAACACTGGGTGCTGGTGGGAGGGTCAAAAACTGGATGTGGAAAGAGGAAGGAATAGTGACACATTGGGGTTGATTCCTTAAGCTGCTCTGCTAAAACAGTGGAGCTTATTGTGAGCAGCGCGAGTTGTGTTCACGCTACATGCGGTAGTGCTGTGTAGCATGCTCTGGTAACTTGCGCGTGTTCCATTCACAATTCACATAACGGCCACTCCATTCATCCCACCCTGAGCACCATCGGGTCCAGTGGCTTCATAGGACGTGATCCCCGTACTCTGATTGGCCCAATATGCTGCCTGTCACTTGCTTTAGCAGTGCAGCTTAATGAATCAACCCAATGGGTGCTATTGAGCCAACACTGATAGATACAGCATATTTTCTGTCTGAACTGGGCATAGACGGGTCGTTTTTCCCTTAATAATCGAGCCGCTGATGGCTCGATTGATCATATCCGACAGGTCCGATGACCCGCCGGATAGATTCCCCGCTCGATCCCCGCGGGCGGACAATAGTGGAGAATCGAGCGGAAGATAAGGAGCGTCCGCGGGGACGAGCGGGAATCGATCCGGACGGCGGCGGGGACGAGCGGGAATCGGGGATGCGGTGGGAGTCGACCCATGTATGCCCAGCATTACAGGTGATAAAGCTGGCTTTGGGCTTCACTGGATTGGCAGCAATTGACAGATCCAGAGCTTTGGCTAGAAATATGCTCTTAACCAGTACAGCCAGGACTGGTTAGATCAATTGTTTGCCGATTCTACACCTAAACACAACTAGATTAAGATTTTGTATGATGGTAGATTACTGCAGTAAACACCCCAAAGTCTTGAAGAGGAACTTTACCGAAAGATAGTAGATGGGAGAAAAAATGAATCAAGTAAGAAGTTAAAAATAGATCAAGAAATGATTGCTACTCGCTGTGTAATTTGTTCATGTTGTTACATCCTCTGTTAGCCTGCATCAGCCACACAGACATCTCTGATGCACCAATAGAGAAAGAAGATTTCTCAAGGGAAAGGGGGTGTCGGCTGCTGATTGGGATGATGTTCAATCCTGAGTTAAGGTTCCTCTTTAAAGGGGTTTTGTGGAGTGTTGAAAAAAACAAAACGGACACTTACCTGGGGCTTCTATCGGCCCCTGTAGCTGTCATGTCCCGTGCCGTCCTCCTCCGATCACCCGTTCCCCGCAGCTGGCGCAGGTCAATTATTTTTCTAACAAGATAAATAGTGTGCGCTTCCACTTGCATCTTACTGCAGCTTACTGTGCAGGCGCAGTATGAGGGTTTTCTTGTACTGCGCCTGCACAGTAAGCTCCCGTAGACACGAGCGGAAGCGAGCACAGATAATTTAGTCAGTGTTTGCCTATGGTAAAATCTTTCCTCTCTCTGATTTACATTCTGAAATGTATCAAAGGTGGTGACGTTTGGTTTTGCCAGGTGATCTGTACAGAATGTTCGTTACTGAGAGGTCTATGCAGAGAGGGAGATATTGGCAGTTGAAAAAAGCCGTTATTTTCCACAATGCAACAAGGTTCACAGACAGCAGACTGTCAGTACCATGGTCATGACATCACATTGTGGGAGGGGTTTCACTACAATATCAGCCATACAGAGGGCCCTGGTGATCTATTTGAGAAAAGGTAAAGATTTCTCGTGGGAAAGTTCTGAAGCAGACTGACTATCATGTTCTTTCTCCGACAACAATGAAGTTTGCTGAAGAGAGAGGTCTACCATCTTCCAGTTCAATACTGGCACCTCCAAATTTAGACCTTATTGATTCCCAATCAGATCACATAGTTCCAGTTTTCTTTTTGAGGACTCAATGCCTGATGTCAGCAGGAGTGAATGCTCAAGGCTTGGAACTCAAGGCTAGCCAGCTCATCATGTGTATGCCTACCCTTCAACTCCTCTCTTGTATAGATTTGTGTGCAGATTCTAGATAATGAAGACAACAGTGATGTCCAATCACCATAGATTCCATTTCTTCTCCTGTGTAGACCTCTGTCTTATTCAGATCTCCTGGCCTATTCCCACTCAGTTCATCCCAATCTAGCCAAGCAAGGGCGTAACAAGGTCCCACTGGGCCCCCCTGCAGAAATACTGAGCGCTCCCCCCCCCCCCTGGTGCCTGCTTGGGGCGTGTACCAGCGCAGATGTTTCTCCCTCTAGTGTCTTGACGCGACTTCCTGTATAAACAGGAAGTCACGTCAGAGGCTAGAGAGAGGAACGTCCACGCTGGAGCGCACGGAAGGCATGCCTCCCAACTTTTTGAGATGAGAAAGAGGGATACTTAAGCCACACCCCTGCCACACCCCTAATCACGCCCCTGTCACACCCCTAGTCACGCATACAATAAAGATTTCATAAGAAAAATATGTTGTTTTATAATTCAAACCACACTGCTCTTTTCTATCCTGGTTCATTTTCCTTTATTTTAACATTTTAAAATTAAGCAATATATCAATTTGAAGGATGGGAATAAAGTTTAGAGTCAATCAAACAAATTTTTTTGTAGAGAAAGTGCCGGCTGCTTACCTGGTAGCAGTGTTCCGGCGAGTCCTCCAGGACGGCCCTCCTGAGACTGTGTAAGTCTCCCCTCCCAATCGGAAACACCTGACAAGAATCAAAAGCAATTAGTATAAAATTCCACCCCCTCACAACCTCCTCCAGTTTAAAGAAGAGAAAAGAATCCACGAACCACTATCATACTTATATAATATATATATATAATAGGGCCGGGAACCTAGACGGCCGTCCTGGAGGACTCGCCGGAACACTGCTACCAGGTAAGCAGCCGGCACTTCCTCCCTACGTCCTCCAGGACGGCCCTCCTGAGATCTAGCGAGAAATTTACCTTAGGGTGAGATAACGGCCTGAAGAACCTTGCGTCCAAAAGCTTGGTCCTGACTAGAAAGGAGCTCCACTCTATAATGCTTGATGAAGGTCGAGTGGCTGGACCATGTCGCGGCTCGACATATCTGCTCTAGAGAAGCTCCCGACCTCTCCGCCCAAGATGCTGGAAGGGATCTGGTAGAGTGTGCTGTAATGTGGTCAGGCACCTGTAACTGCGCCTCTGAATAGGCAAGGGATATTAGCTGTCTAATCCACCTAGACACTGTCATTTTGGATACATGAGACCCCCTCTTAGTACCCCCAAAAGCTATAAAAAGATTAGTGGAAACTCTCCACTCTCTGGTTCTTTCTAAATAAGTCAGAACCGCTCTCCTGACGTTCTAGAGTGCTCAACCTCCTTTCCTTATCATTCTGTGGACTAGTCAAAAAGGAAGGCAGTACAATATCCTGGGTTCTATGAAAGGATGTGGATACCTTGGATAAATAAGAGGGATCTAGTCTGAAAACAATCTTATCAGCATGAATTATCATGTAAGGGTCCTTTATTGATAAAGCCTGTATATCCCCTATCCTGCGAGCTGAGGTAATGGCCACTAAAAAAACAACTTTGAGTGTAAGAAACTTCAAAGGGACCGAATCCAAAGGTTCAAATTTGTCTGATGTTAGGAAATCCAATACCAACGACAGGTCCCAAGGGGGAACAAGCTTCTACGGAACTGGCTGTGACCGTTCAACTGACCTCAGAAAATTTTTAACATAAACGTCGGCAGATAGCCGTTTAGACAAAAAAACAGAAAGAGCTGACACCTGAGCCCTAAGAGTACCGACGGTCAAGCCTAACTTTACTCCCTGCTGTAAAAATTCTAGAACAGAAGAAATGTTGTCTGACCTGGATACATTCTTCTGTTTCCAGGCCGAGAAGGTGTACCAAACTTTATTATATTTTTTCCTAGTGGCTGGCTTTCTACAGGCTAATAATGTCTTAACAACCTCCTTAGAAAACCCCTGCACTGTCAACATCTGCTCCTCAGGATCCAAGCAGTTAGATTCAAAAATTCTGGATTCGGATGGAGATTGCCGCCCTGTACTAGCAGATCCGCTCTGTTCTGAAGATGCCAAGGTCCCTGAAACACTAGAGACTGCAGTAGCGGGAACCAAGCCCTCCTTGGCCACCAAGGGGCTATTAGTATCACCTCTGCTTCTTCTGTTTGAATTTTCCTGAGGACCCTCGGTATTAACTTGAATGGAGGGAATGCGTAGAGCAACCCCTCTGGCCAAGGAATCGACAGGGCGTCCAATCTGCTCATTGAAGCAGAAGGATCCAGGGTACAAAAATCCTCCACCTTTGCGTTCTCTGGATTTGCGAACAAATCGAGAACTGGAACCCCCCAGTGTTTTGTAATCTCCAGAAAAGTTTCTGGATTGAGTTCCCACTCCGACTCCTCTACTAGCTGTCTGCTTAGAGAGTCTGCTCGTCTGTTGTGAACTCCCCGAATGTGGACTGCTGACAGGGATTCCAGATTGGCCTCTGACCATGCCATGATGAGAGATGTCAGATGCTGGAGGTCTGGTACCCTCGTGCCCCCCTGCTTCCTGACATAACAAACTGAGACGAAATTGTCCGAGAATACCAGTACCTCTGAGTTTGAGATTATCGGGAGAAGGGCCTGTAAGGCCAGCAGAATCGCCCTGAGCTCCCTGTAATTCGAAGATCTCAGAGAGATCTGCTGGTCCCATGTCCCCTGGACCTGGTGGCCCAGGCAGTGGGCCCCCCAGCCCCAGGCACTGGCGTCCGTGTATAATTTTAACGGAATTTCCTGAACCCACTTGCGGCCCTGATTCAGGTTGGATCGCTGACACCACCAGTGAAGGGCTACCACCACTTCCTCCGGTACTAATACTCTCGTATCCAGAGAACGGTGATCTCTGTCCCAAGTCGCCAATACCCAATTCTGGAGACTCCGAGAATGGGCCTGTGCCCACTCTACCGCCGGAATGGCTGAAGACATCAGCCCCGAGCATGATACCAACTTCCGCAGGGATACCAGAGGATCCTCTCTGATCCCCTGCACCCCTGACACTAATCTGTCTATCTTCTGGTCTGGCAAGAAGACACGTCTGATCGTCGTGTCCCACCTGAGACCTAAAAAAATCAGACTCTGAACCGGGATCAAGTGAGACTTCTCCGAGCTCACGATCCATCCTAATCTGTTCAAAAGTTGAAGAGAAAAACCTAGCACACCTTGCAAGGCTTCTCGAGTCTCGGCCATAAACAGAAAGTCGTCTAAGTAGGGGAGAACCCTTACATTGTGGAGATGCAGAAAAGACATTACCTCCGCCACAACCTTCGTAAAGATTCTCGGGGCCGACGATATTGAAAATGGCATATCGACTCCCCTGCCTGAACTGCAAACCTTAAATACTTCTGAAAAAGAGGGTGGATTGGAATGTGGAGGTAAGCATCCTCCAGATCCACCGATGCTAGAAAAGCCCCCGGAGACATGAGGTTGCGAACGGAGGCAATGCTCTCCATCCTGAACTTCTTCTCCACAATGTAAGGGTTCAAAGGTTTCAAATTCAAGATCATTCGAAACCCTCCCGAGTGCTTCTGAATCAGAAACACTCTTGAGTAAAAGCCCCTTCCCTGTTCCGACACTGGAACCGGACAAATAACTTCCTTCTGAAGAAGCGAGGAAACCGAGTCCATTAAAGCCCCCGCCTTAATCTGATCTCTGGGGAATGATGTGACAGTAAACCGGGAGAAAGGAGGAGATCTGAACTCTATCTTGTATCCCTGTTGGATTAAGTTCAGGATAAATTCGTTCTTCGTCACTTCTCGCCAAGCTGGCGCAAAGTAGCGAAGTCTTCCTCCCACCGGAATCTGCCCGTCATTTAGAGGGCTCCGCAGCAGCAGAGGCTGGCTGAGATCTATTGAAGAGGAAAGGTCTACCTCTGCCTGCATTGTAGGATCACCTCTTATTCTGTTTCTGCCCTCTACCCTGCTGCTCCTGCCTGAAAAAGGGCTTTTTATTCTGAAAGGGCTGTTTCCCTTTCTTTTTCTTTTCAGGAAACTTCCTGGATTTATTGGATGATCTCTCCAATACCGAGTCTAAATCCTTTCCAAACAAAAGGTTACCCTGGAATGACATCCCACAAAGCTTCTGCTTGGAAGTAACATCTCCTTCCCATGTATTTAGCCAAACGGCTCGCCGAGCCGAATTGATCAGTGCCGCCGTCTTAGCAGCGGCCCTGAGAGACTCAGTAGCCGCATCTGCCAAGAAAGCAATGGACTTAATTATTACAGGTAAGCTTTCTAAGATCCTTGCATGAGGAGTACCCTCCTCTAGACGACTCTGAAGCCCCCGAATCCACTTATCAAGATTGCGGGCTACACAAACTGAGGAAATGGCTGGTTTAAAAGAAAAGGATGTTGAATCCCATGCTCTCTTGAGAAGGGCTTCTGCCTTTCTATCCATAGGATCCTTTAAGGCCCCCATATCCTCAAAGGACAGATCTGTATCCTTAGAGCATTGAGAGAGAGGAGCGTCCAATCTAGGGCATTTGAACAATGCATCATGCTCCTCTATATTGAAAGGGAATCGGCGTTTGAACGATCTTGGGACAAACAGCCTCCCCTCCGGATCTTTCCACTGGGCGGCAATAACACTCTTGATAGCCCTGTGGACAGGGAACACTCGGCCTCCCCGATCCTCTAAACCTCTATAAATATCATCCTGAGGAGTAGAAGCTGATCTAGGCTCTTCAATCTGCTCAGAATCATAAACTGCTTTCAGCAGTTCTGAAGTATCCTCTGCGTTGAACAGGTATCTTGGTACCCTCGCCTCCCCCTGATTCTCTGAAGCATCTGACTCCGGTAGTTCACCCTCATCAGACTCCTCAGAGACATCCCCCGGGGATAAAGGTGAGGATTCATCCCCCCCATGAGAAGCCTCCCACTCCCCCTGGGGGATACCCGGCAATACCGGAGAAGGTGCCGGCTGGTCAATGGGAGAAGTACCCGTTTGCAGAATCTGAGCCTGAGAAGTAATTACTACAGGCTGAGCCATGGGCACCGGTGGCAAGGCTGGAGATGAATGCGGCAAGGGGACCATCTGCAGTGGACAAGGAGGTAGAGCTGCTCTAAACGCTGAAAAGGTAGTTGCTATTGCTAGCTCCTGTTTCATAGATTTCATTAAATCTAATAAAGCAACAGTAGTGCTCTCGGGCCTAGGTGCATGAGACTTTGATTTATTGTAACATTCTGGACACAAAGTCTTAGAAGACCCCTCAGGTAGCCTGCCACCACATTTAGTACACTTATTGGTCTTGCCAGGATACTTCTGTGGCTTCTGAAAATAAATAGAAAGGAATAACCCACCAGGGATCCTTAGCTACTGAGTATGCATATAAACTTTAAAACAAGTTAATATAGCTCTAACACCTTACCGGCTGCTGTGCTGTCTCCCCAGTGACAGTCGAAGGTGTTTGCTGTGTCTCTGGAGCGGGCTCTGATGGCTGCTGCATGGCCCCTGCAGAGATCCACTGCCTCCGTGCAGTGTGTACGCGTGCTGGGTGGACTGCTGCGTGTACAACGCGGATGATGGAGCTTGCCTTCCGCGTGACAGCCTCCGGGAAGGCGGAAGTGAAATGCCGACAGGCGCCGCCGAAGACCGCCCCTCTTCAACTCACGCGGCCAAACTTCCGCCTGACGCAATACGCGTCACTTCCGCCTCCAGCCCTCGCATCCCAGATGCGGACGAGGAATTCTGCGTCCACCCAGCCGCTTTAGCGAGGCGTAGAGCGGTGGGAAATGGCACAAACCCTCCGGCTTCTACCACCCCACTAGTGGATCCAGGTATGGCTGCCTTCACTCCACACGTCAGGTCGCGCCCAGCACAGACCCAAACCGCTCTCCCTCCAGAAAAACTTCTTCCTAAGCCTGATCAATCCAAGTAGGTGCCATCAGGCTCCCCTACCACCAGGAACAACTCCATAGGTGCTTCCGTGGAAAGTCTGGGAAACAAACAAAAAACTGGAGGAGGTTGTGAGGGGGTGGAATTTTATACTAATTGCTTTTGATTCTTGTCAGGTGTTTCCGATTTGGGAGGGGAGACTTACACAGTCTCAGGAGGGCCGTCCTGGAGGACGAAGGGAGGAATATATACATTTACATAGAAAGAGGGACAGAGTCCTGAAAGAGGGACAAATGAGGTGGAAAAAGGGACAGAGGGACAGGGCTCCCAAAGAGGGACTGTCCCTCTGAAAGAGGGACAGTTGGGAGCTATGCGGAAGGTATGTATCTGCCTCTGCCCGCCGCATGCATACACAAACTATTCAACGCTGGAGCGCAGAGGGGAGAGCCCGAGGTAAAGGAAGGGGGGGGGGGGGACCATCCCCCCTCCCTGCCGAAGTGCAGCATGGCTTTCCCCTCATGCTGCGTCCCCTCCAGCTCCCCAAAACGGCCCCAAGCGAGCCGCAGGGGCTATTGTTACGCCAGTGCAGCCAAGCACCATCTAATGGCATGTTGGTTAAAAGGCAAAGGCTGCTCATCTACCATACAGGCAGTATATTATACATGCCTAGCAATTGGTCTAGTCCTAAGAAGGTTTCTTCTATATCTGCCTGTGAACACAAACATGATAGGACTCCTACAGTTTAATCCAACAGTTAATCTGTGCGGTTTTGAACCACAACTGAAATCTACTACCAACAATCAGAATTCCTAGAAAATCCTTTTTTTTAAATTCTGGAGTCCAATTGTTTTAGGTTGAATTTAACTCTTGAAGCTGCCATTTTGGTTGCTGTCTGGTCATTGGGATGGGTATAAGAAAATCATAGGTCCTGAAGGAGTCGTCCTACACTCGATGCTAGGTTTCTTCCAAATATATTGGTGTATATTGGTATGTAGCCCCGCCTCCCAGTGATGCTTAGCCTAGGCTGTTTAGCTATATGGAATTCTCCTCCCAGAGTATTCTGGGAGACCAGGTATATTTAGTACTGGCTTCGGAATGCTCAGTAACCGATTATTCCGCAGAATTTACCTGACAGCAGTAAAGATGTCCCCACCTGTGATTCATTTCAGAATGTAAATTAAGGTGAGGAAAGATCTTACAATGGGCAAACATGGACTAAATAACCTATAAATTAATATTGTAAATAAAAAAGAGCAATTGTATTCATTATGTTCTTTTCACTACAGTTCCTCAAAGATGTAATTTAGCCGTCATTTCACTTCGAATTTTCAGTTGTTTCCCTTTGATTTCCAGCATTTTGTCTAATCAAATGTGTCAGTCTCGCTAAAATTGTTCCGCAGGATAATCTTGATGACCAATCGGACTTTCAGCGAAAATCTCACAAACTTACCAAAGACGGATTTTGCTCCTCCCTAATTATAGGAAGAAAACCAGCAGACTATTTCAGAAGACTTGTAGCATGTTAATGCATGTGAATATGCAGATGGATATACGTACTGCTCTCAGGAAAGGGAGATAATCGTCTGCTAAAGATATCATTTTTCTTTTCAGCTTCGGTTTGAACATTTTGTATTTTCCAAGATGGCGTTCCTGCTGGGAGCCACTAGAGGCCTCTACTGAGATGATTGCCCATAATTTAGTGTACGCTATAATCCCTTAGTTGAACCGCACAATGTAAAATGGGCAGAAGGCGGCGCACAGCCATCCTGGACGGCGGGGGACAATTATATCGGTGCCCCCACGAGTTCTGAAACACGGTTTTGATATTTTTTTTTCATTTGCAGATTAAGCAATAATTCTGCATCTTCTGTGTATTTCTGTAACACAAAGGAGATGTCACACCAGCGGCCAACAGAGGCAATTACATTGCTTTCTACTGACAACAACAACTGCGAAGATGATGTGAGATAAACAAAACTTCCCTTATGTGTTATTTCAACTTTTTAATTCCATAAATTAAACGTGAGATGAATGGAGCAAAAGTATTTATTCTTACCTGGGGCTTCTTCCAGCCCCCTGTAGTCAGTATGCACCCCTGATGTCCTTCCGGTTCCCTCTATTGTCCCATTGTGCATGCTCCATTCCGGGACGCTTGCCTCCTCCATCGTGCTCCAGTGACTGGGAGCATTCTGCATAAATGCAGCTACAGTCTTAATGAACTGCGCATGCGCAGAATTCTCATGGCCACTGGAGCTTGATCGGGTGGTGTGGGTGGTTGGGGCCGTACATGCGCAGTAGGCCAAGGAACTACACATGCGCAGAATGCTCCTGGCCTCCGGAGCATGATCAGGTGGTGTGGGTGGTTGGGACCATACATGCACAGTATGCCAAGGAACTACACATGCGCAGAATGCTTCTGGCCACTGGAGCAGGATCAGGTGGTTCGGACCGTACATGAGCAGTAGGCCAAGGAACTACGCATGCGCAGAATGCTCCTGGCCACTGGAGCATGATCAGGTGGGTGGTTGGGACTGTACATGCGCAGTAGGCCAAGAAACTATGCATGCGCTCAATGCTCCTGGCCACTGGAGCATGATCGGGTAGTGTGGGTGGCTGGGACCATACATGTGCAGTAGGCCAATGAACTATGCATGTGCAGAATGCTCCTGGCCACTGGAGCATGATCAGATGGTGTGGGTGGTTGGCACCGTACATGCGCAGTAGGCCAAGAAACTATGCATACGCAGAATGCTACTGGCCACTGGAGCATGATCAGGTGGTGTGGGTGGTTGGGATTGCACATGCGCAGCAGGCCGTAACTCAGCTGAGGGCTCTTTCACACTAGTTGAATCCGTCTGTTTTGACAGATTGTTCCTGAGATGCGGTAAGTGGGGTAACATGAAAGTCTATTGACTTTCATGTTATCTTTCACATTAGACACAGTGTTCACTCTGCAGGTCGGGACTTTGCAATCTATGGTGAGGTGCTTACTTTGAATAGAAAAAACGGTTTACAGTAAGAACAAAAGAGACTAACTCTGTCCCCTAAACAATTAAAGGTCTTCCAACACAATTTATCATCAACAGACAATGCTGTTTTAACATCTTTACCTGGATATTGACATTTACCTTCAGCCAGGTATTTATTTCAATCTTTAGAACTGAAAATCCACTTGTGCTACGTAGTGGTGAAATATATGCGGGAAATTAAAAATGTGTCCATTGAAAGCAATGTTTTTTTTTTCTTTGGTATTCCATGACCTGGATATGGGAGAACTTCCACAGATGGGCATCTGTGTGAGCCAATCACAAAATATTGTTCAGTCTTGTTTATTTGCATATACCCAAATTGTTAGAATTATCTAAGGATAACTTAAACTGCAGTATAGTAAAGCAACCACAAGATGTCACACTCTTTGTAATGTGCTGTGATGATCTTCATGGTATTGTGATTTCCTGTATACATTCTGTGTTCCTCTCTGGTGTTGTATGATATATCTCTGCATGTTTTCTTCAGTAAAGACTTCTAACTCTGCCCCATCACAAACAACCACAACACATCCCTAGAAGCCCACCCCCATTGGTTTCAATACATTTCTATTTTACAAAACTGGAAGGCTATTGTTTGCACACACACAAAAAAATGACTACAAGATGAAGTCATCCAATTTAATTTAATTTTCTAATTTCTATTGTAAAATATTGACACAGGACAGAAATAACAAAATATAACAAACATAACAAAATATAGAATTAATTCTCAGCCTGTTTTGTAGCCAGGGCCAGCGCTGCCAGAAAAGGCAAAAGAGGCAATTCCCCCAGGGCCCCTGGCCGCTGCCTTCCCTCCACCCCGTCGGACCCCACTAAGTGGTCTCCCCCCGACTGCTCCAGAGTTATTACAATGTAATTACAATGCAGCCACACATTGTGCTGGGGCCCTGGGAGCAGTCAGGGAAAGACCATGATGGGCTGTGCTTAAATCAGCCCCGTTTGTAGCCAGGCCTGTGCTGAGGAAGGGGCAAGAAGGCGGGACATTAGCAGCAAGAGAGGCGGACCTAGTGGAAAAAAAACATACTCATGCTGTGCTAGAATTCAACTGACAGCTGCACCCCAACAACTAAAGGTGGCCACTAACGATACAATTTGCTGAATGATCGTTTACGAATGATTCTTCGTATGAACGATCGAGAATGATCTTTTGTGAGCACTAACCAATCCGATTTTTGGATCGATCCTGTCAATCTGATTAGATTGGTTAGGAGATTTTTGTCCTTTAGAGGTTCCAGACAATCATTTCCGATCGTTTATAAAAAGAATTGATCGTAAACGATCGTTCGCCAAATTGTTTTGTTAGTGGCCACCTTAAAGAGACTCTGTAACCTCAAAAACATCCCCTGGGGGGTACTCACCTCGGGTGGGGGAAGCCTCCAGATCCTAATGAGGCTTCCCATGCCGTCCTCTGTCCCACGGGGGTCTCGCTGCAGCCCTCCGAACAGCCGGCGACAGACCCGACTGTAAATTCAATATTTACCTTTGCTGGCTCCAGCGGGGGCGCTGTGGCTGCTTTCGGCTCCGAACTACACGGAAATACCCGATCTCAGTCGGGTCCGCTCTACTGCGCAGGCGCCGGAAACTTGCGCCTGCGCAGTAGAGCAGACCCGACGGCGATCGGGTATTTCCGCCTACTTCGGAGCCGACAGCTGTCAGAGCGCCTGCGCAGGAACCGGGAAGGTAAATATTGACGTTATCTTTCTCGGAGGGCTGCAGCGAGACCCCTGAGGGACGGAGGACGGAGTGGGAAGCCTCATTAGGATCCGGAGGCTTCCCCCACCCGAGGTGAGTGCCCCCCAGGGGACGTTTTGACGTTACAGATCCTCTTTAAGGCCTGTTTCAGAAGGGCAGCTGAGAGGCGGTGAATTCACTGCCTGTAAGCTTCTCTACTGCACCGGCTGGTGATTGTTTGCTGGACAGGTGGATCCCCCCCCCCCCATGGAGTCACATCTGAGCACGAACGCAGCCAGACACATTTTGCGATTATCTGCCGGGCCAAGTGCTGATACGCGTAGTGCTACAACCGCTGCCATTCGGATACATTTAAATTGCACCTGAATGATTGGCAGACGGTACTCTGATGTGTCTATCAAGGGCACAGTTCAGCTTCCTGTCTGAGAGAGACGTTAGACTGGGGTTGGTGTGGTAGGATTTACAGCAATGTAAAAAAAACTTTCTTTATTCCGGATTACTAAGTTTCCTCAATATATGCTATGAATAAAACACAAACCTGAACCCTGAGTTTCTCATGCCTTAAGTACCATAAAGGCAGGACTGATTTCACCTAGGCATAAAGGTGGCCATACACTTATAGATTTGCAGCAGATTCGAGCATCAGATAGATTCCTGTCAGAAGCCTGTCAGGTCGAATCTGACAGGAATGTATCTGATGTGTGCCACATACTAGGAACATATTTCCAATAGATTTCAGAATGAAATCTATTGAATAACAATCGAAATACATTATTGCACCATTCGTTCCAATGCAACTCTATGGGCCATCGATTTGCTGCAAGCAGCAGATCGACCTAGATTTTCCATCCTGACCCATCGATCAAATCAATTGAAACTGGACAGAAATCGATTGAATGGCCGATCGATCATGCTTCCTGCTGCATCGAATCGATTTCTAGCCAATTCGATCAGAACAGTCAAATCGGCCGTCAATCGATGGCTGAAATCGACCAGTGTATGGGCCCCTTAAAGGGAAGCTTAACTGAGAGGGGTATGGATGTTTCCTTTTAAACAATACCAGTTGCTTCTCAGTCCTGCTGATCTCTTTGGCTGCAGTAGTGGCTGAATCACACACCTGAAACAAGCATGCAGCTAATCCAGTCTGACTTCAGTCATAGCACCTGATCTGCATGCTTGTTAAGGGGCTGTGGCTAAAAGTATAAAGGTGCGTACGCACATGCGACTATAGTCGTTTGTAACGATCGTTCCCCGATCTTTACCAACGACGATCGTTACAAAAAACGAACCACCGACTATTAAGGCAAACGACGAACGAGCCAAATCGCTACAAAAGAAAGTTCTGTCTCGGCGGATTTTAACCAACGACGATCGTTTGCAAAAGTAGTACATCGTTGGAAACGATCGTTCGTACTAGGCTTGACATGCGCATTTCACTATTTCTCCATGGAACTTCTCATTTTTATGCGCAGGCGCAATAGTTGCTTTCTGTGATGTAACGTTCGTTCTAACGATCAGACCGTTACACACATTTTAAAACTACCTTTACTTAGGTCGTTCTTTCATCAATTAAAAGTTCGTTCGTCGTTCTTAACGAACGATCGTTGTTGCATGTGTGTACGTAGCATTAGAGACACAGGATCAGCAGGACTCGCAGAGCAGGGACAAGGTCCTCCAGCACCCAAGGCTTAGACACCAAAGTGCGCCCCTCCGCCCCTCCCACCTCAGCTGTCACACACTGATTACTATTAAACTAAGAGGGCCACAGGGCCCACAACCTCCCCAACACCTTAACCACTTCACCACTGAGGGGTTTTACCCCCTGACCACCAGAGCAATTTTCACCTTTCAGCGCTCCTTCCATTCATTCATCTATAACTTTATTATTACTTATCCCAATGAAATGAACTATATCTTGTTTTTTTTGCCACCAATTAGGCTTTCTTTAGGTGGGACATTATGCCAAGAATTATTTTATTCTAAATGTGTTTTAATGGGGAAATAGGAAAAAATGTGGGAAAAAAATATTATTTTTCAGTTTTCGGCCATTATAGTTTTTAAATAAAGCATGCTACTGTAATTAAAACCCATGAAATGTATTAACCCATATGTCCCTGTTATAAAACCATTTAAATTATGTCCCTATCACAATGTTTGGCGACAATATTTTATTTGGAAATAAAGGTGCATTTTTTTCAGTTTTGCATCCATCCCTAATTACAAGCCCGCAGTTTATAAAGTAACAGTGTTATACCCTCTTGACATAAATATTTAAAAAGTTCAGTCCCTAAGGTAACTATTTATGTTTTTTTTTTTTATTGTATTTTTTTTTTTTTTTTTTAATTACTAAAAAAAAAAAAAAATTGGGGAGTGTGGGAGGTAATGAGTTAATTTATTGTGTAAATGTAATGTCTGTATGTGTAAAATGCTTTTAGGGTGTAGTTTACTATTTGGCCACAAGATGGCCACAGAGTGTTTGTTTACATGCGACCTGTAAGCGTCCGGAAGGACGCTTACAGGAAGCAGTAGGAGGCTGGGAGACGCACAATGATCTCGCTGTTTCTGAAAGAAGCAGCAGATCATTGCGGGGGCTAGATCAACGAACGGGAATGGATTTTCCCGTTCATTGATCTCCGGGCGAGCGGGCGGCGACGTGCACGAGCGGCGGGAGCGCGGACAGCGGCGGTAGCGCGGAAGGTACGGATTTCTCCGTCCCTGGTTTTTTAGGAGGGAAAAAAGGGGCGGAGAAATTCGTACCGCTGGGGGTAAAGTGGTTAATATCTAGTTATCTGGCTTGCAGTCACTTCTATGTATCCCCTTTTCTTATTTCTTTCTGCTTCATACACAATTAGAGTGTAGCACAAGTGGAAAAGAAGAAGCGGAGTCGGCACTACAGCTAACTAGATGCGCTGGGAGGGAAACGGCAGGAAAAACAGTCTTCTAAACCTTCGGTGCAGACAGCGTGCTCAGGCTTGCAAGTGGATAGTAGATGCATACATAGTAACAGAGTGGGTAAGCCGGCACTTGCTGTGTAATGTCATTTATTCCAAAGGTGGTATAACATCATATCACAAAGACAATATGAAGAGAGTGGACATACCATGTAAGAAGGCTGTTGTAGGTGGGTGGGTGCTGGGCACAGAAGAGCCTGACGGCCGTTTCGCGCTATGTACGCGCTTCCACGGAGGACAACTATACTACAATTAGGAATGACAGCTGAATGAATTGTGCGCCCCCTCCTACACTGCGCCCTGAGGCTGGAGCCTCTCCAGCCTATGCCTCGGCCCGGCCCTGAGCAGGAGAGTCAGGCAACTGGTATTATTTTAAAGGAAAAATCGATATCCTTCTCAGTTTAGGTTCCCTTTAAGAAATAGTTCCACCTCCACTGTTTATAATGCAAAAATGAGTCATGCTTATTTGGTAGTGAATGCGCAGTGTTTGTAGCTATTATTAGCACTCCATTAGCAGGATAATAATGTAGAGTTAACTTGAAACTACAAAAGCAGCGATAACAGTTTATTATTATTTTTCTTATTATTATAGATTTATAAAGCAGCAACATATTTCATGGCACTGTAAGAAACGGACACGAGGTGCAGAATAATACAGACAATGGTGTACACCAGGGCTGCCCAATAGGTCGATCGCGATCTACCGGTAGATCGCGACCGCCTACTTGGTAGATCGCGGCCTCTTGGCCGCGTCTCATTAAATTTTGCGGCCAGCAGCATGTTTAGCTGCCGGCCAATAAGAATGCAGGGGAGAAGACGCGGCGAGCAGAGAGGGAGGAGAGAGGCGGCGCGGCCGCTACATCATGGCTGGGGGCGGCGCCGGGCAGCCTGCAACGTGCGTGCTTGTAACATGCCCGGCGCCGCCCCCAGCCATGACGTAGCGGCTGCGCCACCTCTCTCCTCCCTCTCTCCTCGCCGCGTCTTGCCATCTTCTCCCCGACGACATTCTTATTGGCCAGCGGACTGCCTGCCGGAGGTCCCAGGAGTCCAGAGGACCCTGGCCAACGCTGCAGGTACATAGACCTGGCTAAGCTACACTGGGGGCTCCTATACTTGGCTAAGCTACACTGGGGCACCAATACCTGGCTAAGCTACACTGAGGGTACCAATACCTGACTAAGCTATACTGGGGACACCTATACCTGGCTAAGCTACACTGAGGGCACCAATACCTGGCTAAGCTACACTGAGGGCACCAATACCTGGCTAAGCTACACTGGGGGCACCAATACCTGGCTAAGCTACACTGGGGGCACCAATACCTGGCTAAGCTACACTGAGGGCACCAATACCTGGCTAAGCTACACTGAGGGCACCAATACCTGGCTAAGCTACACTGGGGGCACCAATACCTGGCTAAGCTACACTGGGGGCACCAATACCTGGCTAAGCTACACTGGGGGCACCAATACCTGGCTAAGCTACACTGGGGGCACCAATACCTGGCTAAGCTACACTGGGGGCACCAATACCTGGCTAAGCTACACTGAGGGCACCAATACCTGGCTAAGCTACACTGAGGGCACCAATACCTGGCTAAGCTACACTGGGGGCACCAATACCTGGCTAAGCTACACTGGGGGCACCAATACCTGGCTAAGCTACACTGGGGGCACCAATACCTGGCTAAGCTACACTGGGGGCACCAATACCTGGCTAAGCTACACTGGGGGCACCAATACCTGGCTAAGCTACACTGAGGGCCCCTATACTTGGCTAAGCTCCACTGGGGGCACCAATACCTGGCTAACCTACACTGGGGGCACCAATACCTGGCTACGCTACACTGAGGGTACCAATACCTGACTAAGCTATACTGGGGACACCTATACCTGGCTAAGCTACACTGGGGGCACCAATACCTGGCTAAGCTACACTGAGGGCACCAATACCTGGCTAAGCTACACTGAGGGCACCAATACCTGGCTAAGCTACACTGGGGGCACCAATACCTGGCTAAGCTACACTGGGGGCACCAATACCTGGCTCAGCTACACTGGGGGCACCAATACCTGGCTAAGCTACACTGAGGGCTCCAATACCTGGCTAAGCTACACTGGGGGCCCCTATACCTGGCTAAGCTACACTGGGGGCACCAATACCTGGCTAAGCTACACTGAGGGCCCCTATACCTGGCTAAGCTACACTGGGGGCACCAATACCTGGCTAAGCTACACTGAGGGCTCCTATACCTGGCTAAGCTACACTGAGGGCCCCTATACCTGGCTAAGCTACACTGAGGGCCCCTATACCTGGCTAAGCTACACTGAGGGCCCCTATACCTGGCTAAGCTACACTGAGGGCCCCTATACCTGGCTAAGCTACACTGGGGGCACCAATACCTGGCTAAGCTACACTGAGGGCCCCTATACCTGGCTAAGCTACACTGAGGGCCCCTATACCTGGCTAAGCTACACTGAGGGCTCCTATACCTGGCTAAGCTACACTGAGGGCCCCTATACCTGGCTAAGCTACACTGAGGGCCCCTATACCTGGCTAAGCTACACTGAGGGCCCCTATACCTGGCTAACCTACACTGGGGGCCCATATACCTGGCTAAGCTACACTGAGGGCCCCTATACCTGGCTAAGCTACACTGAGGGCTCCTATACCTGGCTAAGCTACACTGAGGGCCCCTATACCTGGCTAAGCTACACTGAGGGCCCCTATACCTGGCTAAGCTACACTGAGGGCCCCTATACCTGGCTAAGCTACACTGAGGGCCCCTATACCTGGCTAAGCTACACTGAGGGCTCCTATACTTGGCTAAGCTACACTGAGGGCCCCTATACCTGGCTAACCTACACTAGGGGCCCATATACATGGCTAAGCTACACTGAGGGCCCCTATACCTGGCTAAGCTACACTGGGGGGCCCTATACCTGGCTAAGCTACACTGGGGGGCCCTATACCTGGCTAAGCTACATTGGGGGGCCCAAATGCCAGGCTAACCTACACTGGGGGCCCATATGCCTGGCTAACCTACACTGGGGGCCCATATGCCTGGCTAACCTACACTGGGGCCCATATGCCTGGCTAACCTACACTGGGGGCCCATATGCCTGGCTAACCTACACTGGGGGCCCATATGCCTGGCTAACCTATACTGAGGGCCCATATACCTGGCTAACCTACACTGGGGGCCCATATGCCTGGCTAACCTATACTGAGGGCCCATATACCTGGCTAACCTACACTGAGGGCCCATATACCTGGCTAACCTACACTGAGGGCCCATATACCTGGCTAACCTATACTGAGGGCCCATATACCTGGCTAACCTACACTGAGGGCACGTAACCTATGCTGCAGGCACATACATCTGGCTAACCTACGTCGGGGGGGCGTGCTTAGCATTTGGGACGTTGGTAGATCTCCTGGCCCCGGCAAATTTTAAAGTAGCTCGCGAGCCGAAAAAGTGTGGGCACCCCTGGTGTACACCAATATACAAAATACATAATTAGTGACAGAATTGGTAACAACATTGACAAAAGAAACATGATGAATAAAATGTATAATAAATTCAAAGACACAAAACAGGGAGAGAGCCCTGCCCTTGCGAGCTTACAATCTAAAGGATCCGTTTCAAAAGAACGTTATTTCATGAAGATTTCAACACACATTGCAGCTAGTTTACTATCAGTATAGATACAGAGGGACAGCTTATTCCCTACATACTGGGGATGACATGCCTGTGTTTGCACCTATAATGTATACACGGTATCTATAGGAACAGAGTAACAGCCCACAATGGAGGACATGGTCTTCTGGCAATAAAATAAATCAGTACCATGTAAGCATATAAGCAAAAAGCTAATACTGAGCATACTGGGGGATATATCTTTATAAATTCTAACGTGTAAAACAATGTTTTCGGTCCATTTCTTTACATTCATGTGCAGTGAGCATGTTCAGTAGACATTTTTCACAATTTGTATGAATATACTGTACGTTTGTGCATTACATAAACATACTGTAATATTGCGTAACTTTTAGAATTTGGGTGCCGGAATTTTGTTAATTGTGGCTTTCAACTTGAAATTATTTGGATACTATGCCAGGGGCATAACTCAAAATCACTGGCCCCCCCTGCGAAACTTTGGTGGGGACCCCTTCCCCTGCTTTTTGCACTGGTACACTGAGGACAGTATTATTCAATTGGCTAGTGTGCACTTTCATGTGTTTTCCCCATGCTGATAAAAACAGACAGTGGTGAAGCACTACACGCATTTTATCTATCAATTACATTCGCTTCTGTAATAAAAACATGCATGTTTTTACACATACAGACACATACGGTGTGCAGAAAACAGACAGACAAGTGTGCTCCCGCCTCCCAGCCTCAGCTTATTACACTCACTCTGTCCATCTCTGATAAAGCAGGCCTGGCTCTGCAGACTCCTCCAGCATCACTACAGTACAGAGCATTTGGGGAGGGGTAAAGAGGTTGGGGGCAGGGTGCTGTACACAAGAGCCCGCTGAACACTGAATAGGGACTGTCTACTAATCTTTATCTACAAAACTTTGTATAGTTCCTTATCAGTTGCTGAGCAGATGCAGTCATTACAACAATTTCTCTCCATGCCCTTAGTTGTAAGTCTCTCAGGAGAGGGAAAAGAAACGTCTTCCCCCACTGGGCCCCCATGGCTTCTCCCCCCCCCCCCCCCCCCTGTGGCTGAACCCCTTGCAGGGTCTACTGTTACGCCCCTGAACTCTGTTCCCTTATCTCTAGTAGAAACCAATAACAGCATTGATTCTTTTTAAAGGGTACCCCTGCCGAAGCTCAGTTACCAAATGAGATACTTACCTAAAGCACGGGAAGCCTCAGGATCCTATTGAGGCTTCCCTCCCTGCTTTGATGTCCCCCCTCACTGAGCGCAGCCCCCCAGAAGACTATTGACAATGCATTGTCACTAATCATATCAGGGCTGCTTAGCTCCTCTTCCTGCAGTATTCACGCAAGCCCACCTGTGCATGTGCAGAAAGCAGGAGCCGCTCATGTACGAGCAGCTCCGTGCCACTGCGCATGTGGAGGAAGCAGGAGCCGCTCATGTACGAGCAGCTCCGTGCCACTGCGCATGCGTGGGCTCACTCGGCTACTGCACGTCCGCACTCGTAACAGAGGAAGAGTGTGGCCCCGATCTGAAGGGGAGTCACTCAGCGACAAGGTACATCGGAGTACCAAGAGAAGCCTCAATAGCATCCTGAGGCTTCCCTCTTAAGGTAATTATCTCATTTTGATCCTAAACTTTGGGTCGTGATCACTTTAATGCTTTTTTATTTTACAACAACAACAAAACATTTGTAAAGCGCTTTTCTCCCATAGGACGCTTTTCTCAGATCAATACATAATGGGGTTTGTGACGTTACAGTGAAAAAAGTTATGTGATTTTAAATGCCAGACTAAACAGGCGGCTTTTCAGTTTTGATTTAACCACTTGACGACCAGGGGATTTCTGTCTGATCTGTGCTGGGTGGGCTCTCCAGCCCGCAGCACAGATCAGGATTATGCCAGGGCAATCAGACTTACCCCCTTTTTCCCCACTAGGGGGATGTCCTGCTGGGGGGGTCTGATCGCCGCCGGCTTGCTGCGCTTTGCGGGGGGGGGCTCTTCAAAGCCCCCCTCCGCAGTGTTTTCGGCGCTCCCTGCCTCTCCGTCCCTCCCTCTCCCTCCATGGCCTGCGCAGGACGGATATCCGTCCTGCGCATTGTAGGATAGGCTTCAGCCTATCATAGGCCGGCGATCCCCGGCCAATCAGAGGCCGGGGATCGCCGATCTGCCTTACGGCGCTGCTGCGCAGCAGTGCCGTATGATGTAAACAGCGGGGATTTCTTCCCCGCGTGTTTACATGTTGCCGGCAAGCCGCGATCGTCGGCTCTCCGGCTGTTCACGGAGACACCCTCCGTGAACGGACATGGAAAGGCCGCTCGAACGGCCCGAGCGGCCGTTTCCATGGAAACCCGCAGACGACCAGCTGGTCGTCAAGAGGTTAAACACCTCCAGGGTTGGAGCTGTCTTATATTGGCAGTTGCATGGCATTCCAAAGGGTACAGGCAGCATGACAAAAGGATCTGTGCCAAACGATACATTTTAGAAGAGATCCTCCATTCCATTCCCCTTCTTGCTCCAGCATATCTTCTAAATGCAACAAATGAGAAGTTAATGGAGATACAGTATGATATCAAAAATCTGCAGCACACTGACAGACGGACGACAATGTAGAGCACATAAGCCAAAAAAAACGCACACGGAAGAAAGTAGAGATTAGGCGGTCATTCCAATGAAACTAAATCGTCGCCTACGCAAGGGCGCTTTTTTTCTCCTCGTCGTGATTTGCCGTTAACAGCCTGACGCTAATTTTATTGCTGCTTTTTGTGTTGCAAGTGGAGCACGAACACCCAGACAAGAGGGAACAGTGGGAGACGCTTTAATTACAGGACAAAAAAACAACGCTTTCCGTCACGCAGAGAACACGGCGATCCGCAGCTGCCGTTTATTGTTCTCACTTTGTTCGGTTTTATCGACTTCTGATGTGAGTTTTATTTTCAGCTGAAAAAGAAACCGGCGAATGATTGACAGGCAGCGAGCAAGAAACTTCTCACCGCTATCAACAAACTCCGCAGTGCTGAGAAGTGGAGGCGGGGCGGGGATAATGAGATCTTCCCAGGCAAGTATGAAGCACATGAAAATGTCATCCTGATCTGTGCAGGAGCTGCTCACATATCACACAGGCTTACATTTTACACATTTAAAGTGACTCTGTAGCGAAAAAAAACTTCTGATATAATGAATTGTATTTGAGAAGTCGCTGTCAGCGCCAGACCGCCGCGCTATCTCACGCAAACCCGTTTCTTCGTCCGGTGAAGGTTTTTGGAATGCGTGAGATAGCGCGCGCGGTCTGGCGCTGACTGTGACTTCTCAAATAGGTAAAAAGATCTTCCATCTTGTCTCACCTCATCACTTTACCTTACCTCATGCAGACTTTCTGTACCTTTATAATTTCACTTCCTACATCTGGGAGCTGTTTGTAGGTTACTGTGGCCATACACGGTACAATAAAAACGTTTGATTATCCCGTTTATTCGATCTAAATGATCGAATCGAATGAAAGTTGAAAATATTTTTTTTTTCGATCAAGAAATTCAAACGATTATCCCTTTTTTTGAGAAAAATCAGATCGGACATGCTGGAAAAATCTTTATATTCGATATAACGGAATAATGTGGCCATACATGGTACAATTTTTCAATTAGATAATTTAGTTCGATTATTCCATTAGATTGAATATAAAGATTTTTCCAGCATGTCCGATCATTTTTCCCGAAAAAACGGGATAATCGTTCGAATTTCTTGATCGAAAAAAAAAATATTTTCAACTCTCATTCAATTCGATCATTTAGATCGAATAAGCGGGAAAATCGAACGTTTTTATTGTACCGTGTATGGCCACCATTATCTAATCGAAAAAAATGAAAAATTGTACCATGTATGGGGGCACCTTTAGGAATACTGATGTACAATCCTTGTTTGAGATACTTTACACTATATATGATTTCATACGATTTGTGAGACGCTGCTGTTTTTAATGTTTTTATGTGTTTGGGATAAGTCCCTAAATAAGGGCTCTTTCACATCAGAGCTTGCGTTGGAGAACGCTCAAAGCATACGTTTTGATATGCGTTGCACTGCAGTGAGTGTGCGTTTTTAATCCGTTTTCAATGCGTTACAGCACATAGAAAAACGCAGGTAATTTTTTTTTCTTTTAGTTTTCAACTTTCTACATTGTTCCTCTGTTGCATTCTGGGACTGATTGCCTGCGTTAACGGATTAAAAACGCGCATAGTGTGCGTTTTACATTGACTAACATTTTAACGCATAAAGCTAGCGTCGGCCGAAAAACTGCGCCTGGGTGCAGTGTAACGCAACGCACAAAAACGCAGCGTTATATGTGAAAGCTAAAATGAAAGTCTATGGACTTTCATTGCACCTTGGGTAACGCAAACTTTACCCTTTGCGTTGAAACGCAGAAAATCTGCCCTAATGTGAAAGAGCCCTAGGGTGTGATTTACTTTTTGAATTACACCGTGGTTACTGAGTATTATTATGCCATGGACACTGACTAGTTCTTATAAATACTGTCCTTGGGGAGGGGGTGAAAAATGTGTACTCTCCTAGTCAAACTAGATCATAAGGTACATGGTACAATTTTTCATTTTTTTTCGATTAGATAATTTAGTTCGATTATTCCATTAGATCAAATATAAAGATTTTTCCAGCATGTCCGATGAGATTTTTCTCGAAAAAACGGGATAATCGTTTGAATTTCTTGATGAAAAAAAAATATTTTCGACTTTCATTCGATTCTATCCTTTAGATCGAATAAACGGGAAAATCGAAGGTTTTTGTTGTATCGTGTATGGGCACCAATATAGAGACCATGAATGAAAGGCATATCAGATCGTCTTCGTGTCCGTAACATCGACAGTTGAATGGCATCTGCGCTACTACACCATGACATCTTACACGCCAAAGTTACCTCCTAATTACATCAACATAGCCCATTAAAATGATGCTTGTGGAACGAAAGTATATTAATTGGATTGCTTTCGATGGAATTTATTCTTCAAATGATGATTCATTTAAACTTAGAATACAACATTGATGTAAATTCAGAAATCCCTGTACCATTACAGGACACCAACAGAGATGCACAGATACTAACACAGTGGTTTGACAGTTCAGTAAAACTCTTATGCTAGGTACACACCATACAATTTTGTGTTAGATAGATGGTTCGATAGATAATTTCCGACATGTCCGATCTTATTTGAATGGATATAGATAAGAAAAGCTTACAGAATCGAATTGGAAATCAATCAGACGGAAAATCGACTGAAAAAACACATCAAGTGTACCCAGCATGAGAATTATACCCGTCGTACTGGACAAGAGAGATGGACAAGAGTAGTGTTACTGTGCACCCTCCTTACATACAGAATAAGAGCAGATACTGAGAATTACACCTGGCATACAGGACAAGAGAAGTGCTACTATGCAGCCTCCATGCAAACAGAATAAGCACAGATACTGAGAATTACACCTGGCATACAGGATAAGAGAAGTGTTACTGTGCAGCCTCCATACATGCAGAATAAGAGGAGATACTGAGAAATACACCTGGCATACAGGACAAGGGAAGTGCTACTTTGCAGCCTCCATACATGCAGAGTAACAGCAGATACTGAGAATTTCACCAGGCATACAGGACAAGAGAAGTGCTACTGTGCAGTCTCCATACATACAGAATAAGAGCAGATACTGAGAACTACACCTGGCATACAGGACAAGATAAGTGCTACTGTGCAGTCTCCATACATATAGAATAACAGCAGATACTGAGAATTACACCTGACATACAGGACAAGAGAAGTGTTACTGTGTAACCTCCACACATACAGAATAAAAGCAGATACTGAGAATTACACCCAGCATGCAGAACAAGAGAAGTGCTACTGTGCTGCCTCTATACATACAGAATGAGAGCAGAGACTGAGAATTACACCTGGTATACAGGACAAGAGAAGTGTTACTGTGCAGTCTCCATACATACAGAATAAGAGCAGCTACTGAGATTTACACCTGGTATACAGGAGAAGAGAAGTGCTACTGTGAAAACAAGTAAACCCTACAAGACAGAAGAGTGCTAGCTCTTGCACAGTCACCCTTCCTAAATACTACAGATTGGCAGGATGGGTCTTCATCTCCCAGAGATACAGGCCAGGGTAGGCTATTTCCCTTACAATCTTTGTGGTGGGTAACAGAATGAAGCGGTCCTGGGAGTTCGGCCAATGTTATAGTTCCTCCATCTGTCTCCTAATCATGATGTGGGCGAAGAACAATGGCGACCATCAGCAGAAACTGTGTTCACCAAGGAAAGAAAAATCACACACGGAATTCTGTTATTGCCACGGAGGAGAATAAGGAACAGAATGCCTGAGGGGGCTGTGAAAGGCGGAACTCCCCGATTCAGGCAGGCTGCCCACCGCTGGCCTCCCTCCAACATGACACGTTCTGAGCTAATCGGGTAACTTCAGTGCTCAGCGCCAAGCGCTGGGCGATGTCATAGCAGCAATGCTATGCTGGGCGCCCTGCGTAACCGTAACTCAGGCCTCCGGTAGTTGCTAGACCCTGAAATTACATCTCCTTCCAAGCTGCTGCAGCTCGGAGGGGGAACAGTATTTATCGCCGCTGGGGAGCTTAGTGGCAGCAGGGAGAGCCGTCATTTAGCTCACCCTGCACCCAACTCACCATTGCCACACTAACATGTACTCTGTTCTGGGACAGACTGAAGCACATCACTGCTGCCGTCACCATTTCCAGGTACCCATCACTCTAGCCACACCGAGTTCCTATTCCTGGCAGAACCATTAGCTGAAGCCATATCAATGCCCTTTGGCCCTTTTCTGATAGAGAAACTTGGGTTTGCAAAGTAAACTTTCCCACTGATCTCCATGATTGGCCAGTTGTGATGATTATGGGAGTTACGTGATCAGAGACCACACCTCTCCAGATGTCTTTGCTGTGAGCTGCAGCACTGCCCTGGGAATGGCTGTCCCATCTTACCCAGGAGATACCATTTTGGTGTTCTCGCATCACAGACTACATCTCCCATCATGCATTGCGGTGGTGGCGGGCGTGCAGCCATAATTATTGGCCCATAATTATTGGTCACCTGAAGCTTTGACTCCTGATCTCTGCTGGGCAATAGAACATGTGTACGTGCCTTAGCAGAACTGGGCTGCCTTCCTTTGCTTCTCTCACAGCTCATGAGGCTTGTTATCCCCACCACTCCAGTGAGAGTGCGCCCTCTGTGTTCAGGCTGAGCTGTGACACTAGCAATGACTCCAAAGGAGAGGAAAGGGAAGCAGGAAACTTGGGCGCCTGCGGCTAATGGACAATTTGGGCACCGCCATAGGCGTTCATGCAAATATCAGCGCCCATTCAACAAGTTTTTCGTTTTTGGGCATCATTTTGAAATGTATTATTTTTTTAAATGTATTGGTTTTGAAATGTATTTTTTATTTGTATTTACGTAATTTGTGGCAGAGGTAGAGATGTGTGTGTGTGTGTGTGTGTGTGAGGGGGGGGGGGGGTGTTAAAGGTTAGGCAAAAGGAAAATGTTAGGTTTTAATGTTAGGCATCAGGAAGGGGAGTTTAAAGGTTAGGTGTCAATGGGGGTTTTAGGGTTAGGTGTCAGGAGGGTGGGTTTAGGGTTAGGTGGCAAGAAGGAGGGTTTTAAGGTTAGGTGGCAGGAAGGGGGGGCTTTAGGGTTAGGCGTCAGGAAGGGGGGGGGGATAAGGTTAGGTGTCAGGAAGGGAGGTTTTAGGGTTAGGCATCAGGAAGGGAGGTTTTAGGGTCAGGTGGCAGGAAGGGAGGTTTTAAAGTTAGATGGCAAGAATGGTGGATTTAGGGTTAGATGGCAGGAAGGGGGGTTTAGGGTTAGATGGCAGGAAGGGGGGTTTTAGGGTTAAGCATCAGGAAGGGAGGTTTTAGGACTCTTTCACAGTGCGACGTTGCACGTTACAACAACATATAACGCACAGTAACTTACAGCAATGAAAAATCAATGGGCTGTTCACGGTGCAAAGGTTGCGTTGGTGTCTAACACTGCACGTTAAATGAAAGTGCTGCATGTTATGCGTTATACACGTTTTTAGCTGTGTTAGACTGTTTGCACATCATGCTCAGTAATGGTTTTTTTTTTTTTTTTACGCATGCGCAGTTTTCGTTCTATCACTGTGCAACGAAAACGGCGCACCAAACGCAGGGATAAATAACGTCCAAGTTATAGTCTTTCAATGCGTTGCGTTAGGGGCACGTTATGTGACCTTAACATTGCATCAAACGCAACGTCTTACTGTGAAAGAGGCCTTAGGGTTGGGCATTGGAGGGGGAGGGTTCTGTGTGAGAGTAGGGTTAGGTTTAGCTGTAGTAAAATATTAGTAAGATTTATCAGTGTGTTACTATTGTCATCATTACCACTGTAAATATTTTTTCATTTTCACTTATATCGGCTTCGCCCCGCACCCATTTTACCTTACGCCCCCATTTCATGCACGCAAGATAAGTGTTATCTGTAAGGATAGGAAGGAAGTTATCTGAAGGAATCCAGATGCATTTAAATGTCAAGAAGAGTGCAGAGGATTCTTTTATTTATTTTTATTTAGTTTGTAATTATTTTATATATTAATTTGATGTTGACACTTTTCTTGCAACTCTTTGTTCTTTAAAGAGTACCTGAGATGGGGAATAAGCAATACAATATACATACCTGGGGTTTCCTCCGGCTGCCTGATCGCTGCTACGGCGCCCTCTTCTCCCTCTCCGTGCGCCCCCAATTGGCCCCGGAAAGTCCTCTGATCCAGGACCAACTGCGCATGCTCGGCCCAGCCGCATGCTCCCGATGCGTTCACGTCACCTGGAGCATTCTGCACCTGCTCATTAGTACTGCGCAGGCGCAGAGTGCTCCCGGCGATGGGAGCATGCCTGGCCTGACTGCACATGCGCCAACTGGCCCCGACTGGAGGACTTCCCGGGGCCAATTGCAGGCAAACGGAGAGGGAGAAGAGGACGGCGTGGGAGCAATCAGGCTGGAGGGGGCTGGAGGAAGCCCCAGGTATGTATTTTTATTGCGGGGACCCCATCTCAGGTATTCTCAGATTCAAACCAGTTACTCAGCATTCAAGGCTATTCTTCTAGTCTAGTCTTCAAACAAAAAAGGATGGGTTTATATCTCCAGGCCTGTTTTATTCCAATAAATATTTGGATACCCTAAAGCCTGGTACACACTTCAATTATAAATGGCCAATCTGAGGCAACATATGTTGAATACTATGAGCAGATAGTGTAGGTAAACTCTCATACTACATGGAGGTGATAAAATTGGTCAGTGATTGGCCAATCATAATTGAAAGTGTGTGCCAGGCCTTAGGGCCCTTAGAGCCCTTTTCCTGCGTTTTAACGCAAAGTCCAAACTTTGCATTACCTAAGGTAAAATGAAAGTCCGTAGACTTTCATTTTATCTTTCACACCCGACGCTGCGTTTTGGTGCATTGCGGTTCAACACACCCGGGAGCGTTGAACCGCCGGAGCCGGCATTTTCCCGTCGGGTTCAATTACTAGCTACCGCCGCAGATTGCGTCGCACCGCCGCATCACAATGATACGCCGCAGGCCATTTAACGCATGCAGGAGAATGGCTCCAGCACGCGTTTTCTAATGTGAAAGAGCCCTAAAGGGGCCCATACACCTAATGATTTTTCCGCCGATATACAGCAGTGTGATCAAATCTGCTGTGAAATCGTTACGCAAACGCTGACAGAATGATCGATTTCCGTCCGAAATCAATCGTTCCCGTCGATTCCTGTCGATCCGTCCGTGCGAAAGATTTCGCTCGATCGCCGGCGGGTCAGGAGTGCGTCGATAGCGGCGTTCAAATGCCGACGACCAACCCTAGCAGCAATACTTTACCTGCTCCGGCGGCGCGTATCTCCTGCTCTCCGCTGTCACTTCTCCATGCTCGGCTTCTCCAGCTTCACTGAACTTTCTATCCCGGCAGGAAGTTTAAACAGTAGAGCGCCCTCTACTGTTTAAACTTCCCCAGCAGGAAGTTCAGTGAAGCTGGAGGAGCCGAGCATGGAGAAGTGACAGCGGAGAGCAGGAGATACGTGCCTCCGGAGCAGGTAATGTATGTGGGGGAAGGGGGCAGCGGCAGCTTCACAGATTGTGATCGGTTTCATACTGAAATCGATTCATAATCTGTTTGCAGTAAAGGCAGCCATACGATCCCTCTCTGATCAGATTCGATCAGAGAGGGATCTATCTGTTGGTTGGATCTGATGGCAAATCAACCAGTGTATGGCCACCTTTAGGGTCCTCTCTCCGCTTGTCTGACACCTCTAGCTGCCTTTACTGCTTTAGGGAGGATCAGGTTAGGCACCGCTGGCTTCATCCCTGCGTGCTATCTCTAGTGTGAACAACTGTCACTGCTGTGCCTGGAAAAAATCCTTTCAGCTTACAAAAAATAAAAACAGAAAAAAAAGCAGCAGACAGCTAGGAGGATGGAGAGAGAGGGAGGAAGACATTCACACACAGACAATTTCTGAATTCTGTCGCAATCAGGCAGTTGTGGTTTTAGTGGACTAAGATACATTTAATACGTTTATTTTTTCTTAAAGTGACACTGAAGCGAAAAAAACCTTATGATCTAATGAATTGTATGTGTAGTACGGATAATTATTAGAGCGTTATTAGCAAAGAAAAGAGTCTCACATTTTTATTTTCAGTTATATAGCTTTTTTTGCATCATTCTCTAATATTTGCAGTTTACAAACTACACTCTAGAATTTAAACTATGAAACAGAGCGGAGCTAATGATCCTTTAAACTTCACTGCTGTAAAAGCTCATTGGAAGCTGTGTCTCACTGTTTCTTTGATGTATACGTGCTTCAGAAAATAGCACTGAAGCCATCCAAGTTTTGCCAGAGAGCCCAGTTAAGCTATTTTGCATAGATAACAAGTGAAGTTTCTTAAAGGATACCCGAAGTGACATGTGACATGATGAGATAGACATGTGTATGTACAGTGCCTAGCACACAAATAACTATGCTGTATTCCTTTTTTTCTTTCTCTGTCTGAAAGAGTTAAATATCAGGTATATAAATTGCTGACTCAGTCCTGACTCAGACAGGAAGTGACTACAGTGTGACCCTCACTGATAAGAAATTCCCCTTTTTATCTCTTTCCTGCTCTCAGAAGCCATTTTCTGCTAGGAAAGTATTTTATAGTTGGAACTTCTTATCAGTGAGGGTCACACTGTAGTCACTTCCTGTCTGAGTCGGGACTGAGTCAGCTACTTTCATACCTGATATTTAACTCTTTCAGGCAGAGAAAGAAAAAAAAAGAACACAGCATAGTTATTTGTGTGCTAGGCACTGTGCATACACATGTCTATCTCATTATGTCACATGTCACCTCGTGTATCCTTTAACTCTTCCTGCACTGGAAGCAAAATAAGACTAATTTCTTTACTACTAAAGACCTACTTCTTAGCTGTACTACACATACAAGTCATATAAGTTTGTTTTCACTTCAGATTCCCTTTGCTTTGTACAATGGGGGAAGGAACCAGAAACAGAGAAATCTGGGTATTGGGCTGTCACTAGGAACTAGTATGTGGATGTAGACCGGCAATGAAGCCTTTACACAAAGTACTTGTTAAGTAAGAGGTCCCCTTTAACAGTTTCGCTTGTGATTCCCCACCGAGGTCGCCACTGTGCGGAGGTGATTCTGTGACAAGGCAGAGAGAATTCCAGCGGGACGCAAGCCTGTGCTTCTGTATTTAGAGCTCTGTGCGTGAGACGCCATTTTCATCTCTACCCAACAAGCCCTGAAATGAGCATTGAAGAATTACCCGACCGCGACTAATCATGCTGAACGCCGCCGTGGGGAAGTGGGCCGGAAGAAAGCCGCCGCACGGGAAGCCGTTGTGAGCGATGTGGCGGAAGAGGCCGACAACAGCTCTGCGTGAGGTCCGTTCACGCATCATTCACTCAGGTAAGATAAGAGAAGGCTCTTAGGTTTCTAACTTCTTCTTAAAGGGTAAGTGAATTTCTTAATGCAAGTTCAGCTGATCTTCCAGCCTTCAGGAATAACTACATTGCAGGGCGTTCTTGAAATGCTTCTGTAAGAAGAACTAGGAGCTACGGCCTTGGTTGACGTTAAAACGAACCTGAAGCGCAAATCAAGTTATGATATAATGAATTGTACGTGTAATACAGCTAAGAAATAGACCATTAGTAGCGAAGAAAAGAGTCCCGTATTGTTTTCCAGTGCAGGAAGAGTTAAGAAACGTAATTTGTTATCTATGCAAAAGAGCTTCTCTGGGCTATTTGACCAATTTCCGGGGAATACAGTCCTGTTTTCTGAATCACTTAAACAGCGAAGAAACAGTTAAGCTGGCCATACACTGGCCCGATTTGCCGCCGATTTGAAAGCAGATTTGATCACTGGGATCGAATCTGCTGCCAATCGTTTGCGCTAAACGCACCTGCGATCCGATTTCCTCCCAAAATCGGATCGGTCCGTCGATCGCGCCGTGTGGGTTACTTCCGTCGATCGCCCGCGGGTAGGGAGCGCGTCGCTAGCGGCGGGCGATCCGATACAGTTATACATTACCTGACGCTGTCTCCCGGGCATCTTCTCCGCGTCTTCTCCGCATCTTCTCCGCGCTTCTCTCTTGCTTCCATCCCAGCGTACATTAACTTCCTGTGTCACTCCAGTGACCAGGAGGTTCAAATAGAGGGCGCTCTATTTGAACTTCCTGGTCACAGAGTGACACAGTGTACGCTGGGATGCGGTGCGGGGTGCAGCGCGGAGAAGAGGACCCGAAGCCAGCTTCAGGTAATGTATGCAGGGGGGACAGGCGGCAGCGGCGGCTCCACAGATTGTGATTGGTTTCAGGCTGAAATCGATTCACAATCTGTTTGCAGTAAAGGTAGCCATACGATCCCTCTCTGATCAGATTCGATCAGATAGGGATCTGTCAGCTGGTCGATCTAATGGCAAATCGACCAGTGTATGGCTACCTTAAAGAGAATCTGTATTGTTAAAATCACACAAAAGTAAACATACCAGTGCGTTAGGGGACATCTCCTATTACCCTCTGTCACAATTTCGCCGCTCCCCGCCGCATTAAAAGTGGTTAAAAACAGTTTTAAAAAGTTTGTTTATAAACAAACAAAATGGCCACCAAAACAGGAAGTAGATTGATGTACAGTATGTCCACACATAGAAAATACATCCATACACAAGCAGGCTGTATACAGCCTTCCTTTTGAATCTCAAGAGATCATTTGTGTGTTTCTTTCCCCCTGCATCTCTCATGCACTGAAGTTTCAGGCTGCTCTTTTCTTCCTGCAGACAGCTTTGCCCTTGTCTGTAATTCCTCACTATGTGAAAGCCCAGCCAGCTCAGAGGACGATTTATCCAGCTTGTAAAATATAAGAGAGAAGAGAGAAGCTGCTCTAATCTAAATAACACATAGGCAGTGTGCATAGAGGGGCCTGGAAGAGGGAGTTCATAGCAGAACCACAACACTGAAGAACTTGGCAGCCTTCCAGACACAGGCCTGACAAGTCTGACAAGAGAGAGATAAGTTGATATATTACAGAGACTGTTATAGTAGAAAGTGCTGCAGTAAGCCAGAACACATTAGAATAGCTTTTGGAACTTGTAGGATGATAAAAAAACAGGATGCAATTTTTGTTACGGAGTCTCTTTAAGAGACAGCTTGAGATAAGATTTTACTGCAGGAAAGTTCAAATGGTCATTATTTCTGCCTTGTTGTATAGTTTAAAATACAGAATGTGGTTTCTAAATTGCAACAGCTCACTAAAAAAAAAAGCTATATAATAATAATAATCCGAACATTTGTATAGCACTTTTCTCCTGTCGGACTCAAAGCGCTCAAGAGCTGCAGCCGCTGTGATGCGCTCAGGAGGCCACCCTGCAGTGTTAGGGAGTTTTGCCTTGAACTCCTTACTGAATAGGTACTGACCCTAGCCAGGATTCGAACCCTGGTCTCCCATGTCAAAGGCAGAGCCCTTACCAGTACACTATCCAACTGAAAACAATAATATGCTATTAATGTTCTATTCATTATCCGTACTACACATACAATTCATTATAGCATACTTTTTTTTTTGCTTGAGGTTTGTTTTAACGGCACCTGAAGTCACTTAACAAAAAGTCAGATCCAGAGGGGGAAGCTTCTGGCTGATCCAGAGAGGCTACCCCAGCCTTCCAAAGCTATTGTAGTCGTGCACCAATACCCCTTTTTGCAAAATTCAACATTACTGTTGAATATTGCTTGCGCGCCTGCGCAGTGGCATGAGCAGCTCTGTGGTACTGCGCATGCGCAAGCCACCTCGTGCCTGCACTCGTACAGCGAGGGGCGCACAGCCACCAAGAGGAAGAGTGTTGCAGCCTGCAGCTGAGGGGTCCTAGAAATCGGGGAAACCTCTTGAGCATCCAGAGGCTTTCCACTACTGATGTCAGTATGAAACTTCAACTCTGTACTCTATACTCTGAACCCTGTACTCTATACAGTGCTACAGAAGATGTCAATGTTATATAAATACACAATAATAATATTGTAGGACATTAGACTATGACACGATTCGATTGTGAGCTCATCTGAGGATAGGCAGAAAAAGGGGGACACATGAAAGAGGGGGATGCATAGGAGAAGGGGGGGGGGGGGGGGGTGGGGGGTTAAAAAGGTAGAGGCACAAGAAAGAGAGCCTGGTGGGAGAGGAGAAATGGCAGGAAGACCTCTCACCGGGACTGCAGACATTATTAATGCTGTTTGGCGTTTGGCATTGAAATCTGAAAAGAGGAAAGGGTGATGGGGGAAGACAACAGGGTGGGAGGGGGAGCTGGGAAAAGAGATAAGATTACCTGCTAAAAAGGTAATGTAAATTGCCTGGAGCTTGCTTCTCTGCTCACTACAGAAGTCAGCTGTCAGCATGTAATGATCCGCTCAGCTGGCTGCACAGGCAGACAGCTGTTTGACCATTCCTCAAGTCTGTGGGCTGCAGGTCTCTGGAAGAGAGACCTGTCTTCACTTTGCAAGTTTCAGACCTGCTCTGCTGCTGAGGAATTTGCATACATTTGTCATGCAAATTATCTAGCCGCCTCCTTTGAAGGCTTGCAGCATAAATACCATGTGATCCCACAATCCTTTGCTGGTCATGATGGTTTGTTAATACACTCCTGGAGTGTCAGCCTTGCTACTGTTTGCTAAAGATTATCTTAGAGTATTTCCTGGGGACTGCACTAGGCAATCCTTCTAGTGCAGTCAGGTTGTATTATCTGTATTGCCTGTTTGTCTTGTCCTTGTGAGTGCACTGTCGCCAGCGGTAGGCGATGGTGAATCGTTTGATCCACTGCTCTTTCCGCCAGAGCGAGTGTGAACCAAGTAGAGTAACCAAGCTAGCAGGATCCACTGCTCTTTTCCACCAGAGCAAGTGTGATCAAAGTACAGAAACAGAGTTAGCAGGATCCACTGCTCTTTTCCACCAGAGCAAGTGTGATCCAAGTACAGAAACAGAGTTAGCAGGATCCACTGCTCTTTTCCACCAGAGCAAGTGTGATCCAAGTACAGTAATAGGCCTAGCAGGATCCACTGCTCTTTCCGCCAGAGCAAGTGCGATCCAGGCACTGGACCAAACGATTTACCATCGCCTACCGCTGGCGACAGTGCAATCACAAGGACAAGACAATTAGGCAATACAGATAATACAACCTGACTGCACTAGAAGGATTGCCTAGTGCAGTCCCCAGGAAATACTCTAAGATAATCTTTAGCAAACAGTAGCAAGGCTGACACTCCAGGAGTGTATTAACAAACCATCATGACCAGCAAAGGATTGTGGGATCACATGGTATTTATGCTGCAAGCCTTCAAAGGAGGTGGCTAGATAATTTGCATGACAAATGTATGCAAATTCCTCAGCAGCAGAGCAGGTCTGAAACTTGCAAAGTGAAGACAGGTCTCTCTTCCAGCCAGCTGAGCGGATAATTACACAGCACCTGTATCACTGGCTTCTGCAACAACAGACTGCCCATTATTATTAATTAATTACTCTGATCAGGATAAATAATCAATAGCCTAGGGCACTCTGGTATTACAGCAGCCAGTGCACATGACTACTAATGACAGGCAACTTCTGAAACACTTCCTGCCACCTCTCCCTGCTAATGCCCCAGTTGCAGCACAGCAATCATTCTCTCTACTCACCCTGCTGCTCTGAACATTCAATCACTGCAGGGAGTGTGGAGAAAGTGAGGAGACACATTGCCCACTGGACAGGAAGGGGGAGGGGTGCTACATTTAGTGCAGGAATTAGCACAGTCCCCTGCACTGCCCGCTGCAATTTTCCTGACCGTCGCCCAAACTAAGAAAAAAGGTGGAAGAACACAGTGACTGAGCACCACAGCGGCACCCTTAGCCATGGCTACACTCGATGCTGTGAGAACCTGAACCCTTATGGTAGGTACACCACTGGGTCCATCCAGGTTTGGGCAGGGCACAGACAGATCTTTTTGAGAGGATTAAAGCTTGCAGCTCTGTGCTCCAGGAAGTGTCAGTGGAGGGGCTCCTTTCACATGCCTACAAAAGTGATTTATAAGACCTCAGTTATGATTCAGGAGTAGAGTTGGGCCGAACCTCCGATTTTAGGTTCGCGAACCGGGTTCGCGAACTTTCGCGGAACGTTCGGTTCGCGTTAAAGTTCGCGAACCGCAATAGACTTCAATGGGGATGCGAACTTTGAAAAAAAAAAATAATTATGCTGGCCACAAAAGTGATGGAAAAGATGTTTCAAGGGGTCTAACACCTGGAGGGGGGCATGGCGGAGTGGGATACACGCCAAAAGTCCCCGGGAAAAATCTGGATTTGACGCAAAGCAGCGTTTTAAGGGCAGAAATCACATTGAATGCTAAATGACAGGCCTAAAGTGCTTTAAAACATCTTGCATGTGTATACATCAATCAGGTAGTGTAATTAAGGTACTGCTTCACACTGACACACCAAACTCACCGTGTAACGCACCGCAAACAGCTGTTTGTACTAGTGACGGCCGTGCTGGACTGGTGCGCACCATGGCGAGAGTGCAGGTTTTGGTGGCTTTACAGCCCATATGGTCGGCCTGGCTGATGTAGCTGAATGACAGAACAGTGACTGTCCAGCTGATCAAATTTGGTCTGACCACAATGAAGCAACGACCTTATTATCTTTTGTGTGCCCCCCGAGACACTCATCTAGGCGCCGGTCATTGCTTCATTGTGATACGCAAGCCCCTTCACCACGGCAAGGTAATGATCACGAAGGGGAATGGGCGCATGTACATGCCTTTTCTTTTGTTGTTGCAGCTGCCCTCAGTGCAGCCAGAAAAATTAGGCAGTCATGTACACGCACCATAAAAATTATTACAGCGGCCGCTGCTAGCAGTGGCCTAAAAAATTCAGCAATCCGCCTGGAGTCCCGGACCCTGTTGGTGGTGGCGGAGAAGGTAGTGAAGCGGCCTGCAGGCAGACATGCTGTGTGGAGGCACTGGGAGTGACTTAGTCTTTTTGGGGCAGGCCAGGCAGTCAGTCACACGGCGTGCAGGCAGAGATGCTGTGTGTGCGGGGACTGACTTAGTCTTGGGGCGGGCAGCAGCCCTCCGGGATCCATGCCTCATTCATTTTGATAAAGGTGAGGTACTTAACACTTTTGTGACTTAGGCGACTTCTCTTCTCTGTGACAATGCCTCCAGCTGCGCTGAAGGTCCTTTCTGAGAGGACGCTTGCGGCAGGGCAGGAGAGAAGTTGGATGGCAAATTGGGACAGCTCTGGCCACAGGTCAAGCCTGCGCACCCAGTAGTTCAAGGGTTCCTCATCGCTGTTCACAGCAGTGTCTACATCCACACTTAAGGCCAGGTAGTCGGCTACCTGCCGTTCCAGGCGTTGGTGGAGGGTGGATCCGGAAGGGCTACGGCGAGGCGTTGGACTAAAGAATGTCCGCATGTCCGACATCACCATGAGATCGCTGGAGCGTCCTGTCTTTGACTGCGTGGACACGGGAGGAGGATTAGTGGCAGTGGTACCTTGCTGGCGTTGTGCTGTCACATCACCCTTAAAGGCATTGTAAAGCATAGTTGACAGCTGGTTCTGCATGTGCTGCATCCTTTCCACCTTCCGGTGAGTTGGTAACAGGTCCGCCACTTTGTGCCTGTACCGAGGGTCTAGTAGTGTGGCCACCCAGTACAGCTCATTCCCCTTGAGGTTTTTTATACGGGGGTCCCTCAACAGGCAGGACAGCATAAAAGACGACAGCTGCACAAAGTCGGATCCAGTACCCTCCATCTCCTCTTGCTCTTCCTCAGTGACGTCAGGTAAGTCAACCTCCTCCCCCCAGCCGCGAACAATACCACGGGAAGGTTTAGCAGCACAAGCCCCCTGCGACGCCTGCTGCGGTTGTTCTCCTGCCGCTGTCCCCTCCTCCTCCTCCTCCTCCTCCCCCAAAGAAACACCTTGCTCATCATCCTCTGAGTCTGACTCGTCTTCTGCACACGACCTCTCTTCTTCCTCCTCCTCCCCCCTCTGTGCTGCCGCAGGTGTTGAGGAAACAGCTGGGTCTGATGAAAATTGGTCCCATGCCTGTTCCTGCTGTAACGGTTCCTGGTCACGCTCATTCGCAGCTTCATCCGCCACTCTACGCACAGCACGCTCCAAGAAGTACGCGTAGGGAATTAAGTCGCTGATGGTGCCCTCACTGCGGCTCACCAGGTTGGTCACCTCCTCAAACGGCCGCATGAGCCTGCATGCATTTTTCATCAGTGTCCAGTTGTCGGGCCAGAACATCCCCATCTTCCCAGACTGTTTCGTTCTACTCCAGTTGTAGAGGTACTGGGTGACGGCTTTCTTCTGTTCTAGCAGGCGGGAGAACATGAGCAGGGTCGAGTTCCAGCGAGTGGGGCTATCGCAAATGAGGCGTCTCACCGGCATGTTGTTTTTACGCTGAATTTCTGCAAATTGTGCCATGGCTGTGTAAGAGCGCCTCAAATGCCCACAGAACTTCCTGGCCTGCTTCAGGACATCCGCTAAGCCAGGGTACTTTGCCACAAATCTTTGAACCACTAGATTCATGACATGTGCCATGCAGGGTATGTGTGTCAGCTTCCCCATATGCAAAGCGGCAAGCAGATTGCTGCCGTTGTCGCACACCACGTTGCCTATCTCCAGGTGGTGCGGGGTCAGCCACTCATCCACCTGTTTCTTAAGAGCAGCCAGGAGAGCTGCTCCAGTGTGACTCTCCGCTTTGAGACAAGCCATGTCTAAGATGGCGTGACACCGTCGTACCTGGCATGCAGCATAGGCCCTGCGGAGCTGGGGCTGTGTAGCTGGAGAGGAGAACTGCCACTCAGCCAAGGAGGAGGAGGAGGACAGCGAACAGCATGTAGCAGGAGGAGAGGAGGTGGCAGGAGGCCTGCCTGCAAGCCGTGGAGGTGTCACAATTTGGTCCGCCGCTTTCTGCTTGCCATCGTTCACCACCAGGTTCACCCAATGGGCTGTGTAGGTAATGTAGCGGCCCTGCCCGTGCTTGGCAGACCAGCCATCCGTGGTCAGGTGTACCCTTGACCCAACGCTCTTCGCAAGAGATGACACCACTTGCCTCTCAACTTCACGGTGCAGTTGGGGTATGGCCTTTCTCGAAAAATAAGTGCGGCCTGGCATCTTCCACTGCGGTGTTCCGATGGCCACAAATTTACGGAAGGCCTCAGAGTCCACCAGCCGGTATGGTAACAGCTGGCGAGCTAACAGTTCCGCCACGCCAGCTGTCAGACGCCAGGCAAGGGGGTGACTGGCCAAAAGTGGCTTCTTCCGCTCAAACATTTCCTTCACGGACACCTGACTGCTGCTGTGGGCAGAGGAGCAGGAACCGCTCAAGGGCAGAGGCGGAGTGGAGGAGGGTGCCTGTGAAGGTGCAAGGGAGAAAGCGGCAGAAGCAGATGATGCACCTGAAGGAGGAAGAGGAGAAGGAGGGTGACTTTTCTTTTGTGTGCTGCTGCTGCTTTTGCTCAGGTGGCCATCCCATTGCTGTTTGTGCCTTTTCTCCAGGTGCCTTCGTAAGGCACTTGTCCCTACGTGAGTGTTGGCCTTTCCACGGCTCAATTTTTGTTGGCAGAGCGAACAGATGGCTTTGGTCCGATCTGAGGCACACACATTAAAAAATTTCCACACCGCTGAGCCACCCTGGGATGTGGGCACTATGGGGACCTCAGCAGCTGATGCTGAAGGGCAAGTTGGCTGGCTGTACATAGGTGGCGATACATGGTGCCGGACTCTGCCACCAGCTGTTTCTGACGAAGAGCTGCCCCAGCTTCTTTCAGCAACTTCTCTCCTCCTACTACTCTCTGACTCCCCCTCTGAACTGTCCCCCTCTTCATCTCCTCTATTGGGAACATACAGAGGATCCCTATTACCGTCATCATCGTAGTCATCCTGCCCAGCTTCGCTTGCCTCAGACAAATCCAAACTTGCACCATCAGTAGGTCCTTCATCCTCCTGACACGTTACATCCATAGTGTTGCCGCGTAACTCAGACATATTAGCTGGTGAAAATTCATCTGGCTGTAACAACAATGGCTGTGCATCAGTGATTTCAACACTAAATAATTCTTGCGAAGTGTCAAATGCAGCGGAAGTGGTGCTAGTAGTAGCGCTGGTGGCTGAGCAAGATGAGGTGTTCTGTGTCGCTAAATACTCAACCACGTCCTGACAATCTTGGGAGGTGATGGGACGTGCCTTCTTCCGAGCACTGTACTGTGGGCCAGGTCCACACGAAATTACATTTACACGACCTCGCGCAGACCTGCCGGGTGGCCTTCCTCTGCCTCTGCCACTACCTCTTCCTCTTCCTCTACCTGTTTTGTCCATATTGGGTATGCACGGAGTGGTATATCACACTGCGTGCACTCACGTAGGTAGGTGGGTTCACTTAACTGCACAGGTATGCGCACTGATGCGGTGGGTTCACTGAACAGTACAGGTATACAGTGGCAGGTTCACTGAACACAACAGGTATGCAGTGGCGGGTTCACTGAACAGGTATACAGTGGCGGGTCCACTGAACAGAATAGGTATACAGTGGCGGGTTCACAGAACAGGTATGCAGTGGCAGGATCACTGAACACACTAGGTATGCAGTGGCGTGTTCACTAAACAGGTATACAGTGGCGGGTCCACTGAACAGAACAGGTATACAGTGGCGGGTCCACTGAACAGAACAGGTATACAGTGGCGGGTCCACTGAACAGAACAGGTATACAGTGGCGGGTCCACTGAACAGGTATACAGTGGCGGGTCCACTGAACAGAACAGGTATACAGTGGCGGGTCCACTGAACAGAACAGGTATACAGTGGCGGGTTCACAGAACAGGTATGCAGTGGCAGGATCACTGAACACAATAGGTATGCAGTGGCGTGTTCACTAAACAGGTATACAGTGGCGGGTCCACTGAACAGAACAGGTATACAGTGGCGGGTTCACAGAACAGGTATACAGTGGCGGGTCCACTGAACAGAACAGGTATACAGTGGCGGGTCCACTGAACAGGTATACAGTGGCGGGTCCACTGAACAGAACAGGTATACAGTGGCGGGTCCACTGAACAGAACAGGTATACAGTGGCGGGTTCACAGAACAGGTATGCAGTGGCAGGATCACTGAACACAATAGGTATGCAGTGGCGTGTTCACTAAACAGGTATACAGTGGCGGGTCCACTGAACAGAACAGGTATACAGTGGCGGGTTCACAAAACAGGTATACAGTGGCGGGTCCACTGAACAGAACAGGTATACAGTGGCGGGTCCACTGAACAGAACAGGTATACAGTGGCGGGTCCACTGAACAGAACAGGTATACAGTGGCGGGTCCACTGAACAGAACAGGTATACAGTGGCGGGTTCACAAAACAGGTATGCAGTGGCAGGATCACTGAACACAATAGGTATGCAGTGGCGTGTTCACTAAACAGGTATACAGTGGCGGGTCCACTGAACAGAACAGGTATACAGTGGCGGGTCCACTGAACAGAATAGGTATACAGTGGCGGGTCCACTGAACAGAACAGGTATACAGTGGCGGGTCCACTGAACAGAACAGGTATACAGTGGCGGGTTCACAGAACAGGTATGCAGTGGCAGGATCACTGAACACAATAGGTATGCAGTGGCGTGTTCACTAAACAGGTATACAGTGGCGGGTCCACTGAACAGAACAGGTATACAGTGGCGGGTCCACTGAACAGAACAGGTATACAGTGGCGGGTCCACTGAACAGAACAGGTATACAGTGGCGGGTTCACAGAACAGGTATACAGTGGCGGGTCCACTGAACAGAACAGGTATACAGTGGCGGGTTCACAGAACAGGTATGCAGTGGCAGGATCACTGAACACAATAGGTATGCAGTGGCGTGTTCACTAAACAGGTATACAGTGGCGGGTCCACTGAACAGAACAGGTATACAGTGGCGGGTTCACTGAACAGGTATACAGTGGCGGGTCCACTGAACAGAACAGGTATACAGTGGCGGGTTCACAGAACAGGTATGCAGTGGCAGGTTCACTGAACACAACAGGTATGCAGTGGCGGGTTCACTGAACAGGTATACAGTGGCGGGTCCACTGAACAGAACAGGTATACAGTGGTGGGTTCACAGAACAGGTATGCAGTGGCAGGATCACTGAACAGGTATGCAGTGGCAGGATCACTGAACAGGTATGGAGTGGCAGGATCACAGTACAGGTATGCAGTGGGCTGAGGGCTCACTGAACAGAACAGGTATGCACTATGCAGTGGCAGGATCACTGAACAGGTATGGAGTGGCAGGATCACAGTACAGGTATGCAGTGGGCTGAGGGCTCACTGAACAGAACAGGTATGCAGTGGCAGGATCACTGAACAGGTATGCAGTGGCAGGATCACTGAACAGGTATGCAGTGGCAGGATCACAGTACAGGTATGCAGTGGGCTGAGGGCTCACTGAACAGAACAGGTATGCAGCCAGGAAGAAGTTAAGCCTAACTAATCTTTCCCTATATGAGAGACTGCAGCAGCTCGCCCTACTCTCACTAATGCAGGCACACGAGTGGCCGTAATGGCCGCCGCTGCCTGCCTTATATAAGGGGGGGTGGGGCTCCAGGGGCTAGTGTAGCCTAATTGGCTACACTGGGCCTGCTGACTGTGATGTAGAGGGTCAAAGTTGACCCTCAGTGCATTATGGGGCGAACCGAACTTCTTCCGCAAAAGGTTCGCGTGCGGTACCCGCACGCGAACCACCTACGTTCGCGCGAACCACGTTCGCCGGCGAACCGTTCGGCCCAACTCTATTCAGGAGCTTCTATGCAGATTAAAACACGGCCTGCACCAGTCTCTGGAGATATTTGTGCCTGGGATTGGGCTACGTATAAGGTGTAAGCCGACATCAATTTATTATTAATGTACGACTCTCTCCCTACCTCTGCTTCCAAATATCCACACAATCCCTCGTCCTCCCCCAGCATTGGTGGTAAAGTGTGTCCATGAAAATGCTATTTCCAGAGGTGTCCCCCCCCGCCATACGAAGATGTCTAATGAGCGCACAGCGCGAATCCACACTTCTCTGGGGAAATTAGATTAAGGATAACACTCCAGAGACGCTCTGTGCTATTAAGATAAAAGGAGATGGGAAAGCCGACCTTTAAAAGAGACGCAGCCAAATATCAGCTGAAATTACACGTCAGGAGGGAAATATGGCGGCAACCATTACTGGCCTATTAAAAAGAAATAATGCTCTTTTTTCAGTTATAATGCGGAATCTGAAAAAAATTATATTTTATATGAATATAAAGCTGCCTACCCATGATAATTACATGCACTGTATTCTTTCCTGTAACTTCCCATTATTGGAAACACTGATGCTGATGCTGTGTGGTCACATGACTATCCTGCAGGAAGATAAAGCTGCTGATCCGCCATGCCTGCCACCTTTGTATTGTCTCCCATAATCCCTTGTCACAGGAAATATGCTGCTGCATGGTCACATGACCTTCCTGCAAGAGGATAAAGCTGCTGAACCACCATGGCTGCCACCGCCATGTTCTCTCCCATAATCCCTTGTTACAGCAAACATGCTGCTGCATGGTCACATGACTATCCTGCAGGAGGATAAAGCTGCTAAACCACCATTGCTTACCCTGCTGTATTTTCTAATACAATCTCCTGTTACTGGAAACGTGCCGCTGATGCTGGGTTCAGTGGCGTAAGTAAGGGCCCTTTTCCACCTGCAGTCGCTAGCGTTCACGCTGAACGCTAGCGATTGCTGAATCGCAAAACCGGCGATTCCCCGACGTTTTGCGGCCGCGATTTTGCTATGCTATGCACTGCATAGCAAAATCGCGGCAAATATCGCTCCGCCGCGCGTTCGGGTAAAAAACGAATCGCGGTAGTGGAAATGACCTACCGCGATTCCTATGTTAAAAAGCAAACCGTAGCGATTGTAAAATCGCTAGCGGTTTGCGACTTTGCGATTCAGCCAGCGCAAACGCGCTGGTGGAAAAGGGCCCTGAGGAGCTTGGGGCCCCAAGAGTTTTACATGGGGCCCCAAGCCCTCTATTGATATGGAGCCCCAAACCCTACCACGGGCAGCTGCAGTGTCATAGAGGTGTATTTATAGTAAGGAAATAGTTTGTTAAAGAATACCACTATGCAATGCACGTATAGAGGAGTTCATTACGAACATAGCACCAATGCAGCGCTAATAAGATGGAAGAAGGAGGGCCCCTAATGGGCTCCTCTGATCCAGGGTCGCAACCTCTGCACCCCCTATGGCTACACAACTGGCAGTGTGGTCACATGACTATCCTGCAGGAGTATAATCCTGTTGAACCATCAGGATTGCCACCTCTACATTCCCTCCCATCATCCTGTTGCTGGACACATAGTGGTGGTGCCTCTATGCCTTCCAGGAACATCAGTAAAATGCACTTCTACCTAGCACACTTTGGGGCAGACAGGCATTGCCAGGCCTGTGCTGAACGATGTACACTTTAAAGAGACACTGAAGCGAAAAAAAATATATGATATAATGAATTGGTTGTGTACTATGAATAATTACTAGAAGATTAGCAGCAAAGAAAATATTCTCATATTTTTATTTTCAGGTATATAGTGTGTTTTCTAACATTGCATCATTCTATAATATGTGCAGATTACACAACACTCTGCATTCAAAATGATTCTTTCAGAGCAGTCTGTGAACGAATTGAGATAATAAAAGTCAGAAAACAGCCCTCTCCACGACTTTGAAAGTCGTAGAGCTTAATGGCTTTTTTGCATAGAGATAACAACTGGAGTTTCTTACCTCTTCCTGTACTGGAAACAATTAGACTGATGTATCTGATCTTAATGTTTTATTTCTTAGCTGTACTACACATACAAATCATATCATAATTTTTTTTCCGCTTCAGTGTCTCTTTAAGAGCTGTATAATTCCTATAATTGTGGTCACTGTAGTGCAATTTATGGCAGAAGAGATAACAGAAAAAGAAGAAAAGCAGCATTTTCCTGCTTGCAGAGAGATTATTACTGGCGGCTGGGAACTCTGCAGGAAACACGATAAGAGTGTGGAGAGGACAGCACTGCCCACTATAAACTACATACACACTCGGATCACTAGAGAGCAGCAATGGAGAGGAACTCTGCTCTGAATCCGCGGGACTGTGGGGCAGAAACAATTAAAGAGTACCTGTAGGGAAAAAAGGCCAAAGTTAGATACTTACCTCAGTAGAGAGGAGCCTCCGGATAATCCAGAGGCTTCCCCATCCTCTTCGCTTCTACTCATCCACTGCTGGGGGTAGCAGGAAATTTGAGTGCTCTCTAAAGGCAGAAGTTTGTAGGGAAATTTCCCCCTCAACGCCACTATTTCAGAAGGCGCCCATGGCGGAAAATGTTTGCGGCGATTGGCAGTGGGGATGGTTAAGATTCGGCACGGGGGGTTGGTTACAGTTGGGTGTGGAAAGTTGAGGTTAGGCATGGGGGAGGGGCGGGGTTAAGGTTAGGTGTGTGTGGGGTGGTTAGGGTTAGGTGTGAGGAGTGGGTAATTAGGGTTGGGTGGGGGGGTGAGGTTAGGCATGGGGGGTGGTTAAGGTTAGGCCTGGGGGATGGTTAAGGCTAGGCATGGGGGATAGTTAAGTTTAGGCATGGGGGAGGGTTGATGGTAGGCATGGGGAATGGTTAAGGTATGGTTAAGGTTAGGCATGGGGGTGGTTAAGGTTAGGCATGGGGAAGGGTTGAGGGTAGGCATGGGGGGTGATTAGGGTTAGGTGTCACATAGGGCGTTTGTGCGGGGGTGGGGTTAGGGTTAAGGGGACAGATCTGTGTGAGTAGGGTTAGATTTAGCTATAGTAAGATATTGTTTTTAATAACTATATTTTACGATCCTTTTTTACACTTTAATAGTAAAGTATCTGTAAACTTCCCGATATTTTATCAGCTTTCCTGGACGCCCAAATTTCCAGGCACCCTTTTATTACGTACACGTGCTGGGACCCTCCACGAGGGCTTGTCGAATATGTTTGAGCGGCCATACTCCCACTTGTGTAGACGCACGGCTGCACTGCGCAGGTGCCATGACGGCCTGTGCAGTAGCATGGAGCCGCTCACACACACACGCCTTTTCCTCCCGGAACAAGTGGCTTCATCCTACTGCGCAAGTGCGGCCCATTAGTGCAACTGCGCAGTGCGGTCACACTCGTATTATGGATGGGAGTGCGGACGTAAATGGTCATATGTTCACGTGTTAGAAAACGTTACATGACTTGTCTGACTGAACTGGAGGCTGCAGTTTGGAGCGCTGCAGCTCAGATCACAAATAGATCAACCTAAAAATAACCCGCACACATAACTGTTCCATAAAAAGGAGCATTGACCCATTTTTTTGTTTCCCAAATATAATCTGCCTAACAACCTGGAGTTACAGAAGTGTATCACAGCAGATAATGTACTTCAACCAACACCCCACTGGATAAAGAAAGAAAGCCCATTAACCGTGAGAAGGAGGTGTCAGGGCAAGGAAGAAAATAGAAGTGCAGTGGCCAATAAGACTACCCAACAAGTACATTAGAGTGTAAAGCAAGACAGATGCTGTCCAATTTTATTTTATTTTTTTAAAGAGGGATTGTCAGCCACAAACACTGTGTTCATTGTGCAGCCTGGAACCTGACCCTGCATTGCAAGCACTCCACTCTATTTAGAAATGTTTCTACTGTAATAAATCTTATCTCAGTCTGCCTAGCTCTATTCTCGCCATCACCGGCGAGAAGGAAGCTTGTCATTACCCCTCCCACATTCCTGCTCCTCACTGATTGGCTGAGGGCACTTCAGTGTGAAGCTGCTGAAATCTGATCTTGCTGTGTTTTACAAAGCAAGCTAGCTATGACAGTGCAGAGCATAGGAGGGGAAAAAAAAGTAAGGGAGGAAATGACATCAGGATTAACTTCAGTCAAACGGAATCAAGATGGCAAATGCCAGGAACAGAATTCTCTAAATGTACTATATAACCTTCAGTGAAATCAACCGTGGACAGTACAATACATGTGTTATGTAAGTATTACAAGTATTTATCTACTTATATAGATGTGCTTTTTTTCCCTGGCATAGTACGCCTGACCCTGCTGTTTTAAAGTAGTGCAACTATAGCAGACAGTAAAGATCTACATTTCATCAAAATATCAATCGGGCACTGATTGGGAATACCTAGCATTAGCTCCTCTGCTACCAAGCCTGATAGGAAGTGACTGATCAGTGATCTCTGTACTGCGCTGAGGAATATGTCACAACTATATAAATGTATCATAATAGTGTGTGACTGTGATGAGGACATTAGAGTGTAAGCTTCTCTGGTGCAGAGACTGATGGGAATGGATCAGTGATTTCTGTACAGCACTGTCCAATATGTCAGCGCTATATACCGGTATACATAAATTGTGTGACTACGGTGAGGATATTAGAGTGTAAGCTCCTCTAGTGCACAGTGATGGGATGAAATTGATGATCTCTCTACAGCTCTGTGGAATATGTCAGAGCTATATAAACGTATAATAATAGTGTGCGAATCTGGTGAGGGCATTAAAGTGTAAGCTCCTCTGGTGCAGATACTGATGGGAATGGATGAGTGATCTCTGGAGAGCGCTGTGGATGATGTCACAACTATATATATGTATAATAATAGTGTGTCAGGGAATTAGAGTGTAAGTTCCTCTGGCTCATAGACTGATGGGAATGGATCTGTGATCTCTGTACAGTGCTGTGGAATATGTCAGAGTAATACAAATGTATAATAATATCAGTGTGTGAAATTTAAACCTATCAAAGGCATCTCAATAATATACAACAAAACATTTCCATAAATCATGGTGTATGGACAGTTGTAAGCAGGGTGTATGGCATTGGATTGGACACAGAGATCTGTATCCTGAGTAGATTAAACCTTATCCGGCTAATTTCCGTGATAGAGGTCTCTGTAGAAGCACACTTAGTGCCATTGCCGGGGGCTTGTGCTGCTGTCTGGGCCCTGGTGTGGTGGACAGAGTGGTACCCTCAGGTCATGTGTTGTACTTGGCGATGGCCTGATGCTCTGTGTCACTGCAGGCCTCCTGACATTAGCAAGTGCTGTTATCACGACTCTTGTGGTAAATGTCAGAGCCATTAGCAATCGACAACATCCCATTACGGTCTCTGGCCCTTTCAGGTCATCGAGGACACATTTTAGTCATTGCTGTTTGCTTAACCAGTACCTAGAAGTGGCTGGAAGCCATAAACATGTCCCCATTACGTCATTATGTCACCTGCGCTGTCAGCGGCTAAAAAAAGCTCTAAAAAGCAGATTGCAGCCATCTTGCTAATCAGGAAGTAGTGAGAGTGAGCGGCTGCAGACAGAGAAGCCCAGCGGCAAGTGATTGTCGCATAGAGCCCCGAAGGAGGAGAGTTGTTTCTACCCGGCTTCCTGCTGTGCTTACTCTGTAGTGGAGGGGGGAGCACGGAGGGGGTCCACGAGGAGAGGGAGCGAAAAGTTGGGCCCCCCTCCCTGCTGCTGAGTCCTAATGTGGCCGTGCCCCCCCCCCCCTCCATCACCTATACTGAGGGCACCTATGTCTGGCTACCTATACAGGGGGTACCTATGCCTGGCCACCTATACTGGGGGCACCTATGTCTGTCTACCTATACTGGGGGTACCTATGCCTTGCTACCTATACTGGGCGCACCTATGCCGGTCTAGCTATACTGGGGGTACCTATGTCTGTCTACCTATACTGGGGCACCTATGCCTGTCTACCTATACTGGGGGCATCTATGCCTGTCTACCTATACGGGGGGTACCTATGCCTGGCTACCTATACTGGGGGTACCTATGCCTGGCTACCTATACTGGGGGCACCTATGCCTGTCTACCTATACTGGGGGTACCTATGCCTTGCTACCTATACTGGGGGCTCCTATGCCTGTCTACCTATACTGGGGGCATCTATGCCTGGCCACCTATACTTGGGGGTACCTATGCCTGGCTGCCTATACTGGGGGTACCTATGCCTTGCTACCTATATTAGGGGCACCTATGCCTTGCTACCTATACTGGGAGCACCTATGCCTGTCTACCTATACAGGGGGCATCTATGCCTAGCTATCTATACTGGGGGCACCTATGCCTTGCAACCTATACTGGTGGCACTGTAACCCGCTTTATCCGCTAGCACCAGACACTCAGCTAAGTGGAATCCACCAGACACTGACTCAGATGAAATGATCAAAGATTTATTTGGGACCTAATGGTGGTCACTGTAGAAAGGAATCAATTAATTATCAAACTACACTTCTCTTGCACATCAAAGGTCAAATAACACAATCTTCTGGTCTTCACTGCTGGTGCCCCAGTAAAAGCTAGGGAAGGAAACGGTTAGTTACACAGAAATTATAATGAGCTACAATAGGTCTTCTTGTACAACAATCAACCACTTTACAGCATATACAATTCACAGTACCGATGTTGGGCGTGGGCTGGGAATAGGACTGGTCTACTGAGCAATTCAGTCCAGTATCGGATCAGTTCTCAGTCTCTCGCAACCAAGTTAAAGTTCTATTGCTCAGCAAAACCTTGGGGGAAACTCGTGACAGTTAGCAATAGGGTACTGAGTAGTTCACAGTTCGTTGGTTGGTCCAATCAGGACATTCACCTCGCTCCAAGATCTTATATACTCTTTAGGCCAGGCATGGGCAAACTTGGCCCTCCAGCTGTTAAGGAACTACAAGTCCCACAATGCATTTGCCTTTATGAGTCATGACTGTGGCTGTAAGACTCCTGCAATGGATTGTGGGACTTGTAGTTCCTTAACAGCTGGAGGGCCAAGTTTGCCCATGCCTGCTTTAGGCTGTATTTGTAGCACTCAATACACTCTCCTCAGAATACCTCCCCTCTAGATGGGGCTTCCCAAAACAACAAACAAAATAAAAGATAATGCAAATAATCAAAAAGGGTTAAAGTAAAATAAAGATAAATAAAATAAAATATAAAGTAACCGATGCACCCCTCTATACCATCAACACCTTCCCACTATAATAGGACTCTGTTTAAGTGCACTTTGTTGTTAAGCTGAATGAACTCTGAATTAGAGTTGATGCAAATCTTGTAATCCAAATCTGTTACTCTGTATCTTGCTCAGGTATCACGTGGTTGCTCCTGCAGCACACTTTAATATCATAAAAAGCAATGTGACTCCTCCTCCACTCTTTCACTGTAATGCTGACAGGTTCACTTTAAATATCACACTCCTGTTAACTCTGCAGAACACATCAATTGAAGAACTTGCAACTTGTAACTCAACTCCTTGACTCAAAACAGACTTCACAGGAACAATGTCTCTTTATCAACCAGACCTTAATGCTGGCGGGGGCTGCATCAGCTATGTGGGTACTTTAGGGAGGCTGACAGTCTATCAGCAGCAGCTAGGCCTGAACATGCAATGTACTTCTTATCATCAACAGTATATTTTCTAAGTTCAATGTCGCTGTGTGTGGAAAGCTTTCTCACAGTCTCTAGTAACACCACTTTGAAACACACTAGGTGGCTTAGGGTCGGCCCGCAGGCCTGTACTAGTCTGTGGCCTCTGGTATGGCTCGGGTATGGGCAAGATCTGCCTCCTCCGGCCTTTGGTCTGTTCAACCTGCGGCCGCTGTCCTTACTGGTATGTGCTGGTCTCTCTATGGCCGCCAGTTCCCCACCTACTGTCCGGGTGACTTCTACGGCCTCTCCGTGTCACCTCCTGCCTGCTCCGCACCACCAGCTCCTGGCGTAAGTCCTCTCTCTCCTCTCTTGCGTGCTCTCTCTCATCTCAGCCTGTACTCTCCGGGTACATCCTGGTCTCTCTGCCCCTTGTGCATGCGCAGTAGCTCCCTCACTGGCCACACGGGGTCTCTGGAAAATTCCCACAACTTCCCCTAATTTACATATTGCATTACTTAGCAACAGTCTATGCGACCTGTCTGACGCTTAAGGCTCATACACACATCAGACCATAGTCTTTTGAAAATGAAAGATCACAGATCTGTTTTACCCCCTTCCATGTAGTATGAGAGCCATACTCTACACAGTCTATTCTATGGAGCTGAACTCCCCATCAGAAAAAAAACTTTGCAAGATGCTGCACACACAGATGCTGTACAGACACAAAAGATCTGTAGCTGCAAAAGATCTGTTCCTGCCAAAAATCCAACCCTGCAAATTGCAATGATAGTCTATGAGAACTGCAGATCATCGTACACACATGATTTAACTGACATTCATCTGCAGATCAGATCCACCAGGTTGGATTTTCAGATCTGCAGATCTGTCAGTTAAATCATGTGTGTATGATGATCTGCAGATCTCATAGACTATCATTGCAATTTGCAGGGTTGGATTTTTGGCAGGAACAGATCTTTTGCAGCTACTGATCTTTTGTGTCTGTACAGCATCTGTGTGTGCAGCATCTTGCAAAGTTTTTTTTCTGATGGGGAGTTCAGCTCCATAGAATAGACTGTGTAGGTATGGCTCTCATACTACATGGAAGGGGGTAAAACTGGTCTGTGATCTTTCATTTTCCAAAGACCATGGTCTGATGTGTGTATGCACCCTTACTCTCCCACCCATGCGCCTATTTGGTTCCATAGGCCTAGATACTCGTGCTGCCATCTTGTGGCCATTTTTCAGAAGGCAAGTCTGCAATAATATTTTGTAACCTTCTTTTGGGGGTTACAGCACCTATGCCTGTCTACCTATACTGGGGGCAACTACGCCTGGCTAGCTATACAGGCGGCATCTATGCCTTGCTACCTATACTGGGAGCATCTATGCCTGTCTACCTATACTGGGAGCACCTATGCCTTGCTAGCTATACAGGCGGCATCTATGCCTGGATACCTATACAGGAGGCACCTATGCCTGACTACCTATACTTGGGCACCTACGCCTGGGTACCTATACTGGGGCAACTATGCTTGGCTACCTATACTGGGAGCACCTATGCCTGTCTACCTATACTGGGGGCACATATTTCAGGCTGCCAAAAATGCCTGAAGTCCTGTGTCAAGTACCCACAGTCAGTGATGGTCTGGGGTGCCATGTCAGCTGCAGGTGTTGGTCCACTGTGTTTTATCAAGGGCAGGGTCAATGCAGCTAGCTATCAGGAGATTTTGGAGCACTTCAAGCTTCCATCTGCTAAAAAGCTTTATGGAGATGAAGATTTCATTTTTCAGCACGACCTGGCACCTGCTCACAGTGCCAAAGCCACTGGTAAACGGTGTACTGACCATGGTATTACTGTGTTCAATTGGCCTGCCAACTCTCCTGACCTGAACCCCATAGAGAATCTGTGGGATATTGTGAAGAGAAAGTTGAGAGACGCAAGACCCAACACTCTGGATGAGATGTCTCACAGAGGCGCTCTGCTTGCTATAACTGAATTGCTGTTGTTTATCCCCTGCTTATTGCCTGAAGAAGTGGAGTGTGCCCGCGTTGCATCTTTGGGGTATTTTCAATAAATGTGTATATCTATATATTTACAGTCCTTGGTGTCTGCTTTAACAGAGGCGAGTCCACCACTTCCTCCCAGCAATTTTTTAAAAATGTTATGTACTTTTATCCTTCTGGCGCCTCTGTTCACCTACCAATAACTTTAAAGGAGGTGCTTCATCGGGGCAATTATAAAAGTACAAGATGCTACGAATGTAAATACAAAAGTGAAACATCAAGAAAAATAAAAAAACAGAGATGCAAATCTGCAGCATAGTCTCACGGCTATCTGTGCAGGCCAATCCTGTGGAGCGGACTGTCTACTGCTTATATACGATGATTAGACACGCCTACCATCCGGTGTGTTTCTCAGGATTCCCATTCCCATTCAGCTGGGTCCCGCTGAATGTCGGCTCATTAGCATACACAGAGCCTCCCATTTGACTGAAGTAATTCACCATGATAAGTGCATTATCTGTTAATGCAAACCGCGCTGCACGCCATCCAACTGTGGCTTACAGAGCTAATCGCCGCATACGCGGAATACGCCCTCCTCCATATGCCAGCTCCAATCAGATACTGGACCTTGCGATAGTAGCTTATTGCGTAAGTCCTTCCGCATCTATAGCATACTAATCTGTTTTTAGCCGCTGCTCATGGAGGACTATTATTGGTCCACGTAAACCATGGCGTCATTGAAAGGATATTTACAGTTTACAAACTACACTCTGCATTTTAAACTATGAAACAGAGCAGAGCCAATGATCCTTTGAACTTTACTGCTGTAAAACCTTATTGGAAGCTGTCTCTCACTGTTTCTTTGAAAACGTATAAGTGCTTCAGAAAATGGCACTGTATCCCAACCAAGTTGGGTCTAAGAGCTCAGAGAAGTTTCTGAACTCTTCAAGTACTGGAAACAATTTGAGACTATATTATTTGCTACTAATGCTCTATTTCTTAGCTGTACTACACATACAATTCATTATATCATAAGTTTATTTTCACATCAGATTCCCTTTAAGTCCGTGTTTGCCTATTGGAATATCTTTCCTCGTCCTGATTTACATTCTGAAATGTTTCAGGGCTCGTTTCCACTATTGCGGTGCGGAATCGCCTGGATTCCACCGCTGATGAAATCGCATGCAGGTGCGTTTTTTTTTACGCGTTATTTTACGCGATTACGCATGCGGTTAGGCAATATGCATTTTTAACCATGTCACTGCCTGTGTTCATTTACATTGGTTCCTATGCGGAATCGCACACGTAATCGCGTAAAAAACCGCGTAAGAAAAACGCATGCGATTTCCCTATTAAATACATTGCCTGAGATTCGCATGCATTACACTCGCAGGCAAATTCTGCGGCTCTTTTGTGCGTTTTTTCACCGCTGAAAAAAACGCACCACAACAACGCTACAGTGGAAACAGGCCCATCCACTTGCATTACATGTGCGAATCCGCATGCATTGGACGCATGCGGATTCGCGATAGTGGAAACGAGCCCTCACTGGTGGTGACATCTTTAGTCCTTAGTAAGGTGATCTCTGTGGAATGTTTCTTTACTAAGTGTTGGAAAGTCAGTAGAAAATAGTCCTGGTCTCCCAGAAGGCCCAGGGAGAGTGTGTGTATGTGTGTGTGTGTATGTGGAGGGTGGGGTGGGGTGGGGGTGTACGGGGGGGGGGGAGAGTAAAATTCTGCATAACTAATCATTGGAAGGTCGCATTTGCATACCAATATACAGCTATATATAAATATAGGCTATATAAATATATCCTATATATAAATATAGAAATGGTTTCTTGGGCCGGGTGCACACTTGTCAGTGGGTGAAAGGTCGCTTTTTCTGTCATGTGCGTTTTTGCGTTTGTAGTGCGTTTTTAGATTTTTTTTGTGCGTTTGCGTTTTGCGTTTTTTCCGTACATGCGTTTTTCTTGTGTTTTGCATGCGTTTTAACGCATTTGCGGTTCGCATATACAAAACGCATATGCATTTTGCATGCGCTTTCCATGAGTTTTATGTAAATCACTAGGAAGACAGGAAGTGGAAATACATCAGAAAACATTAAAAAAAATGCATATAAAAAAAGCATACAAAATGTATTACATTGCGTCACCATTGACTTTCATTATGTGTGTTTCTGATGCGTTTTTGAAAAATATGCAACAAAACCAGCGGTTTTTAAAAACGCATATTATAAAACACAAAAAAACGCATATGCGTTTTTTTATATGCGTTTTTTGATGCGGCCCATTGACTAACATTGCATGCATAAACGCTGCTTTTTCCACAACACTAGCGTTTCTGCTAAGCAGGGCCGGGCCGAGGCAGGAGAGGCTCCAGCCTCAGGGCGCAGTGTAGGAGGGGGCACACAACTCTCTCAGCTGTTATTCCCCTATTGTGTTTGAAGCAGAGAGAAATAAGGAAAGGGGATATGTGGCAGTGACTGCAAGCCAGATAACTATAGATTACGGTGTTGGGGGCCCTGGGGCGCCTCTTAGTCTAATATCAATTGGTGTGTGACAGCTGGGGTGGGAGGGATGGAGGGGCGCACTTTGGTGTCTCAGCCTTGGGTGCTGGGGGACCTTGTTCCAGGTCTGCTGCTAAGTGTCTTCCCAGCCTAAAGCTTAAACACGGAAAATGACTGTAAACATGGGTATCCTGTATAATTTACCGCATTCTCCATATGTCACTACAGTGCCTTTTTAAATTCCATTTTTATTTCAAATCTAATGATTGACCTATTTGAAATGTCTAATAGCGTCTGGCCGACTTACAAGACACCTCCTTATCTCCCCTTACATGTGTCAGATCTCCCATGTGATACAATTAGCCCTAAGGAAGTAGTAAGTGCTAATAATGTACTTCCTGCACCGCAGAGCCAATTCTTCACGCAAATAGATGAGAATTGGAGGACATTCTGTATATGAAGGCAAGCAATGTGCACGCTAGACAGACTCCCGCTGCAAAGGCGGCAATAAGCAGTAACACTACAACTTCCTCTTCACTGTAAAATGGTAAAGCTGTCTGTGTACTCAGTTTTAGTTATACGACTTGAAATATTCTATTGATTTCTATTCTATTGATTTATAACACACGCAGCATGGTGGGGTAGTGGTTAGCGCTCTCGCCTTGCAGCGCTGGGTCCCTGGTTTGAATCCCAGCCAGGTCAACATCTGCAAGGAGTTTGTATGTTCTCCCAGTGTCTGTGTGGGTTTCCTCCGGGCACTCTAGTTTCCTCCCACATCCCAAAATCATACAGATAAGTTAATTGGCCCTAGACTATGATACGTGCACTACACTACTCCATACATTGACATATGACTATGGTAGGGACTAGAGTGTGAGCTCCTCTGAGGGACAGTTAGTGACAAGACAATATACTCTGTACAGCGCTGTGTTATAATGTTAGCGCTATATAAATAAATAAAATACATTTCTTTTCCTGGAGATAGAAATAAAGTTACCGTATTTGTCGGACTATAAGACGCACCTAGGCTTAGAGGGCAAAGACCAGGAGAAAACGATATATATACTAAACCTGGTGTGTCCATGTTCCAGGAGCAGGTTGTAGATGTTTTAACCAATAATTGTCCTCCTGTGTCCCCTTCTGTCTACCATGTGTCCCTTTTCTGTCCCCCTTTTGTCCTCCTGTGTGCCCTACTATGTCCTCTCCTGTCCCCATTGTGTCCCCTCCTATTACCCTGTGGATCCCCATGTCCCCTCCTATTCTCCCTCTTTCCCCTCCTGGCTCCATGTTCTTTACTGTCTCCCTTGTGTCCCCTCCTGGCGCCCTGTGTCCCCTCCTGGCCCTCTGTGTCCTTTCCTTCCCTCTGTGCCTTTTTCGGCTCCCTGTGTTCCCTTCTGTCCTCGCGTGAGTTGATCCTGTGATTTTATTGCACTGTCTGTGGATTTTTCAAATAAATATTAGCCTTTTTACTTCAACCTGTTCTGGTCTGCGGATCCCTCTTTGCTCATCATTTCCGTTATGGCTTGGCTCACCTGATCCTGCACCGACTGGTATGATGTTTTGGGGTACAGAGCGTTTATGAACTTTTTCTGTTGCTCTTTCCTGTCCTCCCTGTATCCTCTCCTGTTCCCCCTGTGTCCCCTCCTGGCCCTCTGTGTCCTTTCCTTCCCTCTGTGCCTTTTTCAGCTCCCTGTGTTCCCTTCTGGCCCCGTGTCCTTTCCTGTCCCCCCTGTATCCTCTCCTGTTCCCCCTGTGTCCCCTCCTGGCCCCTATGCCCTTTCCTGCCTCCTGTGCCTTCTCCTGCTCCCTCTGTGTCCCTTTCTGGCCCTGTTTTCTCTCCTGTCCTCCCTGTATCCTCTCCTGTTCCCCCTGTGTCCCCTCCTGGCCCCTATGCCCTTTCCTGCCTCCTGTGCCTTCTCCCTCTGTGTCCCTTTCTGGCCCCGTTTTCTCTCCTGTCCCCCCGTACCCTCTCCTGTCCCTCCATGTCCCCACCTGGCCCCCACAATGCCTCCTCCGTTCCCCTGTGTAAAATGAATTAACAGCAGAGTGGCTCACCTCACCTGCGATTCCAGCGGCAAACAGCAGACCTCTCATTTTCTGCACATATCCCTTTATTGATGGCTTTTGCGTCATCAGCAGAAGCATTCACTAGGAGAAGCCACATGAAAGAGGAGAGGTCTGCTGTTCGCCACTGGAATCGTGGGTGAGGTGAGCCGCTCTGCCGCTAATTCATTTTATACAGGAAAGCGGAGGAAGCATTGCTGCGAGTTGTGGTTCGTATCGGCGGGCGATCATTAGTCGGGGACTCCCTGTCTTTGGAATATATGTTGCAGGGAATTTTTTTCCCTGTTTTTTGGGGAGAAAAAGTGCATCTCATAGTCCGAAAAATACGGTAGATACCTCAGTAGTAGAGGGAAACCTCTGAATAGTCCAAAGGCTTCCCCAATCCTCGTGGGGCCCACGATACAAATGATACAAAGACCATTTGGAGAGAGACGCCTTATATATTAAAACACTTAAAAACAGTTTAAAAAGGAGAGGTTGTGTTGGTGTTACCTCTCCTGTAGAAAAAAGTCAGCAATAAACTGGAAATATGAATTTTATGAAAGGACGACACGTTTCCCAGGACTTCGCCCCTTCTTCAGGTCCACACAAAAATAATGCCTGTCAGCCCTAGGCCAGTAGGAGTCAGAGCTTCCTACTAAAATGCAACACTGAACATCATTTTGCCTTCTTGAGAAAGTATTTTCCGATAATTTAGCTTTAACCACTTAATGACATGCTGACTTATAAAAATGTCCTGCTAGAGCCTCTTAATGGCCAGACAGGGCTGCTGCCGCTGTGCGCGTGCACGTGCACGCTCCCGCGGGTGCATGTGCACTCTCCCTGTGCACGTGCATCCCAGTGCACGTGAAAATTGTGGGAAAAAAATCCACCCCCCAAAAAATACACCTTTACTTCCAAACAATATATTGTCACCATACTTTGTACTAGAGACATAATTAAAATCTTGTGATAACCAGGACAAATTGGCAGATAAAATGTGTGGGTTTTATGTACAATAGCAGTGTTTATATTAAAACCATAGGGGATGAAAGTGGAGAAATAGTGTATGTATTTTTTCATTTTTATCTTGTATTTCCCTTTAAAATGCACAGAAAATAAAGTAATTACTGAAAACAAATATCAACCCCAAAAAGCCCGATTTGTGGTGAAAAAAACAAGATATAGATCATTTCATTGTCATTAGTAGTGATTAAAGGAGTTCTTTCGCGAAAAAAGTAGGCAGTTAAAAAATGTGACAGATGACAGGTTTTGGGCTAGTCCATCTTTTTAAGGGGGATTCTCAGGGCTTTCTTTGTTTTCAACAGCATTTCCTGAACAACGGTTGCAAAATTGAACTGACATAATAGTGTGCGGCAGGTGTCACACTTACCGGCTTTCGTACGCGTTTTCTGCACAGAAAAAGTGACTTCAACTGAGAACTCATGTTAATCAATAAGCTAGGTCACACTTTAATGCAGATTTCGCATGCAGAAAAAAAACTGACATCTTGCGCAATTTGTCAGTTTTCTCTATAAATTACATTAGCTGTTGTAAGGTAGAGGTCACATTTGTCTTTCAGTTTTCTGAAAAGTGTAGAAACTGAAAGACAAGTGTGACCCCTGCAAGTGATTAGGGAGGCTATCTTGCTATTTTGGCAGTTAAACTGCTGTTCAGGAAATGCTGTTGAAAACAAAGAAAGCCCTGAGAATCTCCCTTAAAAAGATGGACTGGCCCAAAACCGGTCAACATCTGTCACATTTTCTAACTGCCTACTTTTTTCGCGAAAGATCCCCTTTAAGCTATTGGCAAATGAAAGGGATGAGCACTGAAAGGTGAAAATTGCTCTTGTCTGTTAGGGGAAAAAACCCTTTGGGGTAAAGTGGTTGAGTGAAGAACTGTGGTTTCCCATGATGCATCACTCTCGAATATGCAGATCATCTCTATATGCCCCTGAAAGCCATCCTTACATGTAGAACCTCTGGGGTGTGATCCTATAGCTTATAAATGTTACAGAGCCACAGCAATCCAACATACAGTTAGTTCTGGGGGGCTCAGGGTAAAATTTGCACGGGGGTCCCTGATTCTATAGCTATGGCATTGATGGTCACTTATTATGTCTCATGATAGGTATACTGGGAACATTGTACTCCACATCATTCTAGCAGTTTCAGTATAACGAGTAACAAGCACAACTTTGCTGTAATCACATTCCCTGCAGTTGCTCTGATATGAATTGACACAAGGTGGCGCCAGCGCTCCAGTTTTATAACACAATATTGCCATGGAAACTAGAAGCCCTAAATTTTTTAATCTGACATCCAAGCAGTTTAGACTCAGCCTCTGTGGAGGTTTATCGTCACCAGACCGAAACAGCTGCAAAAGTGCAAGTGGGACTTCCGCAGGAGCCCATTAGCAGAGAAATAGCAACCTCATTGTCTGTATCCCAGAAATGAAAAGTGTCTTCTGCGTGACTGCGCCATTCTCTGACCAACAAAGCATGATAGATATTCCCAGCAGGCAGATATATGAACAGCTATTCTATGATCCCCTTACACAGATTGGAGATATACAAACAGCAATGGGCCCCATGTGTTTAATGGAACATCACTTCATAGGTTGTATACTAAAATATCTACAAGAACTGGGCACTATTTGCACCTCCCTTATGGGGCCTTCCTCAAGATTGTATAAAATAACAAAGTAGGTAACAACAATCAAGATTAGCAAAGTAACCAACCATTAACCCTCTGCACTCAGAAGACACTCACAGCAAGCTGAAATTCTAGTAGTGATAAATACTTGATTGCATAAACAGAGTATATCAGTTTCCAAAATGGATTGCATACAACAACATTCTGTACTGGACCATTTCACCAGTGTTGAGGTTCCCCATAGGAAGGGTCCCTATTCTACCTATATCAGTCAGCAAGCAAACAAGAAAACATTTCATGCTCATGACACTGAGATTCAAGTTGAGGCACTTTCAGGTTCTACCTTTAATGGCCCATACACACGGGCTACAACTGTCGCCGCAACCACGTGGCACGCGCATTTTGCGCGACAGGTCGCCCGTGTGTATGAAGCGCGCACCCCGAACCGTCGCTCGTCGCTGCTGTCGCCGGCAACAGCTGTCACCGCAACTTCGCAGCAACTGTCGCTTGTCCGCCATGTGTATGCGGACTAGCGACAGCAACTCCATACACAATGTATGGAGCTTACGGCTGAGGGGAGGAACCTTCGGCGACAGCTTCCGCCGAATCTGTGTCCCTCTGTGCGCCGTGTGTACGGCTGTTGCACAGGGGGACCTGGCGACGAGCTGTCACTGCTTTTTTTTTTTTATGGCTGGAGCTACCGCTGTGGCTCATGTGTATGAGCCTTAACCTCCCTGGCGGTAACCCTGAACGTAGTTCGGGGTAAGCCGCGCAGGAGGTTTTCTCCGGCCCTGCTGGACGGATTTTCTTAATTTTTTTTTTGCTGGACGCAGCTAGCACTTTGCTAGCTGCGCCAGCACACCGATCGCCGCCGCCCCGCGCCCGATCGCTGCTATCCGTTGCAGCGCGCGCCCCCCCCCCACCCAGACCCCGAGCGCTGCCTGGCCAATCAGTGCCAGGCAGCGCCGAGGGGTGGATCGGGACTCCCAATGACGTCACGACGTCGCTGACGTCATCCCGCCCCGTCGCCATGGCGACGGGGGAAGCCCTCCAGGAAATCCCGTTCTTTGAATGGGATTTCCTGATCGGAGATCGCCGAAGTTTTTTTTTTGTTTTTGTTTTAAACAAAAAAAAAACAAAAAACTGCCGCGTTGCCTCCTGGCAGAATTTTTCATACCGCCAGGAGGGTTAAAGTCAACACTCGCATGCACATAAATTTGTCTCATATCTCCAGGAAACAACAAACTGCACCGCTCACACCATTATATAAATGGTCTGTGCTGGCATTGGAGAAAGAGAGCCACAGCCAGTCCACAATGGCTTCTAAAACATACACACAAGCAAGGGTAGCCATGTTCATCCTGCTGGGCCCAGGGTTAAAGCTGACCTGAACTCTTGTACAGCACACAATAAAAAATAGTTTATTCCACACAGTTGCTGAAGAAATTCACTGCTCTGTTTTCCTGTGCTTGTTTAGCCAGATCAAAGTGTCTAATTCGTTTTTATCAGCAGCTGTGAAAAAAATGCAGGAGCCTAGGCTCTCTCCCCATACACTAAACACTGAGGCTTAACCCAGTCAGTGCTCCCTAGAAGTAAACCCAAGTTAGAACTCCAGTATTTTTTAGGATTTCCATAAATTGAAATGAAGATTTTTTTTCCCATAGAGGTTATCATGCTGTGGCTAATCTTTTAGAGCAGAGATGTTCTGAGTCTAGTTCAGCTTTATGGGGAAGGCAGGTGCTGAGGGGGAGTGGTCAATTTACATTCAAACAATTATTAAAGAGACTCCGTAACAAAAATTGCATCCTGTTTTTTATCATCCTACAAGTTCCAAAAGCTATTCTAATGTGTTCTGGCTTACTGCAGCACGTTCTACTATTACCATCTCTGTAATAAATCAGCTTATCTCTCCCCTGTCGGACGTGTAGCCCTGTGTCTGGAAGGCTGCCAAGTTCTTCAGTGTTGTGTTTCTGTGATGCATCTCCCCCCTCCAGGCCCCTCTCTGCACACTGCCTGTGTATTACTTAGGATTAGAGCAGCTTCTCTCTTCACTCTTATCTTTTACAAGCTGGATAAATCCTCCTCTGAGCTGGCTGGGCTTTCACATACTGAGGAATTACATACAGGCACAGCTGTCTGCACTCTGCAGGAAGAAACAGCCTGACACTTCAGTGGAAGATAGCTGCAGGGGGAAAGAAACACACAAATGATCTCTTGAGATTCAAAAGGAAGGGTGTATACAGCCTGCTTATGTATGGATGTATTTTCTATGTGTGGACATGCTGTACATCAACCTACTTCCTGTTTTGGTGGCCATTTTGTTTGTTTATAAACAAACTTTTAAAAACTGTTTTTAACCACTTTTATTGCGGCAAGGAGCGGCGAAATTGTGACAGAGGGTAATAGGAGATGTCCCCTAACGCACTGGTATGTTTACTTTTGTGCGATTTTAACAATACAGATTCTCTTTAACCTTCTGCACTCAAAACACACTCACAGCAAGCTGGGGCTCTAGTAGCAATAAAAACATTGAGGTTGCAAAATTGCACTTGGTAGCCGGATTTGCTCAGGATTTGCAAAGTACCTGTAATTCTTCTCTTTCCTGCGAAAACTCTCCCTCATCTTGATCATTCAGAGGCTGTGGACACAATGACAGACACCGGCCTGGAGACCCTTGTACCATGGCGATAATGTATTTACATTTTTGATGTCACTGGGACAGGCTGGAATTCTGGGGTCAGAGGCCTCCTGTGACACCAGCGGTCACTCACCCTTTGTGTAATATCGCCGCTCACCATTCAAGTCTGCCGAGGCTGCAGCTGCACTGTCACCACAGGGGGCGCTAGCATTCCAAGTTTGTTGCAAACAGTACACACTTTGAAACTAAAGTGATCAAACTTGATAGCTGCTGAATTGATAGGCTTAATTTCAAGCTGCTGTTTGCAGAGGGTTGGCAACTCATTTCTATAGGCTTTATCATACAGTGGTTTGCAAAAGTATTCGGCCCCTTGAAGTTTTCCACATTTTGTCACATTACTGCCACAAACATGAACCAATTTTATTGGAATTCCACATGGAAGACCAACACAAAGTGCTGTACACGTGGGAAGTGGAACGAAAATCATACATGATTCCAAACATTTTTTAAAAATCAATAACTGCAAAGTATTGGTCTTTCACGTGGAATTCCAATAAAATGGATTCAAGTCTGTGGCAGTAACAGTGGCGTACCTAGGGCATTTGACACCCGGTGCTGGGTATTATAAGACACCCCCCCCCCCCCAAAAAAGTAAAGGAGCGAGTGTGGCATACTAAGCGTGCCACGGCGGGTAATGCCAGGTATAGGTGCCCCCTATATAGGTAATATAGTTGCCCCAGTATATGTAATAAAGTTGCCCCCAGTATAGGTAGCTAGCACAGTTGCCCCCAGTATAGGTAGTTAGTTGCACCCAGTGAAGGTAGTATAGTTGCCCCAATATAGCTGCCCCCAGTATAGCTAGTATAGTTGCCCCAGTATAGCTACCCCCAAGATAGGTAGTATAGTGGCCCCCATTGTAGCTAGTATAGTGTGCCCCCCCCCTTCCCCAAAATAGCTAGAAGGAGGGGTGACAGGGATAGCGGCGTGGAGAGGGGACATATCCCCCCCTCCCTCACCTTGGTCCCCTCCTTCTGCTTCTCTTCCCCTCCAAATGACAGCGGGCAGCAAACAGGCAGGGCGGGCAGGCGGAGAATACTCACTTGACTTTTGCGTATCAGCCGCTGGAACGCTGCGTCGCCGTCACGTGCCTCTTCTGCGCCTCCAATGCAGCGTTCCAACGGCTGATACGCGGAAGTCAAGTGAGTATTCTCCGCCCGCCCACCTTGCCTGTTTGCTGCCCGCTGTCATTTTGGAGGGGAAGAGAGGCAGAAGGAGGGGACCCAGGTGAGGGAGGGGGGGATATGTCCACCCTCCCCGCTGCTATCCCTGTCACTCCTCCTTCTAGCGCTGCTCTTCCCCTCCTGCTCTGCAATGGGGGGTCGTGGCGACACCCCCCTGGTTGTCAGTCACCCGGGGTGCCACGCCCCCTGCGCCCAATGGTAGGAACGCCACTGGGCAGTAATGTGACAAAATGTGGAAAACTTCAAGGAGGCCGAATACTTTTGCAAACCACTGTATGTAATCTTATACAGAGGTAAACAAAAAAAAAAAAAAAAACCTCATCAGAAGGGAGGAAGTTGCCCTCATCATATTTCACAAAGAAAAGGATGCCATAAATGGATTGGGAAGGCAGGGCAGGGTCTTATTATAATTAGACCCCTGGGCAAAATGAACCTGGGCCTCTCCAGACCTGATGCCCCACCAGCCCTCCCTTCTCGTCCCCATCCTAAAGCAGCCCCTTTGTTTTAGTTGCTGCCAAGTTGACCCAGGATGAGACAGCTGCCGGCCCCCCACATCTCCACCCAACCTGTTTCCCGAGAGCTTTGCAAGGTTTTCTGCAGAACGTCTCACTTTTCCCAGTGGGCGTGCCCGCTCCTCTGTCAGACCTCAGCTCCCTGCACTTCTATCTTCATCCTGGCAGAACTCCTCTCCACGGTTCCATGGACTGACGGAGGAGTGCTCCCACCCGCCAGGGCAGGGACCTGGGGAGCCAGGCAGCTAGATCAGGTAGCACCGGCCCTGTAGGGAGGCTGTACATGGGGAGCAACACATGAAAGAGAAGAGCTGCTGTGCATGGATGATGCCATTAGTGTAGGGATCATCATAGCAGCCATAGTGGCTGCTATGGGGCCTGTAGCCAAGTGAGGCCCTGTCCCAACAGCCTCGCCTTTTCTTAAAATAGAATCTGTACAGTCCGATTTGTACAATAAAAAAACATACCAATTGAGTCACTGTGATCTCCTGGATCCCTCTTTGCAGTTTCTGCCACTCCCCACTGTGATCCTGGCTTTCAATCGCCAGTTTTAGGCAGTGTTTACACTCCAGTCTGGGATTCCCACAGTTTCTCAGCATGTGACAGGCAGGTCCCTCCTCCCTCAGCCTCACAAACTGCATCACAGACAAGCTGAAACTGAGAGCAGAGATGCTGTCTGTAAACAATGCACACGGAGCGGAGCCTGGAGGGGGCATGCAGGGGGCGTGCATAACTTGTATTCATTACAACAGAGGCAGCCCATTCCTCCCTGGGTCGACAAAACTTGACAAAGAAAAGAAGATTAGATATATTACAGAGACAGTGCAACTAGAAAAGGCTGCAGTAATCCAGACAACATTAGAACAGGTATAAGAATTTATAGGATTTATAATTTTATAGGACTTTATAATTTTTTTACATTGTCCATGCGACAGTGTTACCATATAGTACAGATAATCTGTATCACAATGGCGGCCCTGCTTCTAAAATGTCCCCTCTCCTCGCTCTGGTTGTAAAGTAAACCATCTGCACTCACTCTCCCAGAGCAGATTGTGATCAGCATTTCAGCACAGACTGGTTTGTACTGTAGTGACCTACCAATGAAGTCAAGCCTAAAATCAATGAAACTAATATTTAGCACAATTGATCAGTCTTATTTTAGGACACTTTAAGCTTATTTAGGCATAGGTACACTTTTACAACAGAACGTGATGGAGTAGTTCACAAGTGTCACAAGTGGCTTCATCAGTAATTCTCTGCACACATCCGACCTTTTTCATGACATTTTCTATGTCTCCCTATCTTCCAACAACAATGGGAGAATACGGCGATAATCCTTAATTCTGCCCAGCGGTTTCCTAGCAACACATTGCGGTAACGCAGGTAAGGAAGAACAATGAGAATAATTGAAGGTTTTATGAAATCCAGAGGATATGAGAACTGGAGATGGCAGGTGGAACAAAACCCAGGTCACATCTCCTCAGCTGAACCCACAGATCTGGAGATACTGTATAATATTACAGAGGACCAGTCTCCTTTCTAGAAAAGCACAGATCTATAGATACCATACAGTACATTACAGAGGACCAGTCATCTTCCTACAGCAGCACAGATCTATAGATACCGTATATCTTCTTGCCAACCACTCCACGCCAATTGCCGTGAACGGGGTCGGCAGCCCCAGGACCACTCCTTGCCGATTGGCGTGAACGGCCTTCTATGGGGCTAGCAGGAGAGGGCGCGCATCTCCGCTTAGAAGGCGGAGCTCTTCCCCGCCTTCAGTCTCCTATCGGCGACCGCCGCTTGGAGACTGTTAGACGGCAAATATACCTGTACAGTGCTGCAATCTAAGGCAGCACTGTACTGGGGACACAGAAGCGATCGGCGGTGATAGGCTGACTGGGGGAGGGAGGGAAAATTATTAAAGAAGTAGACATTTTTATTAAAATATAAATAAGAAAAATATTTGTAAAAAAACAAACAAACATTGGGGGAGCGATCAGAGCTCTGTTGGTGGGGAGAAAAGGGGGGGCTCACTTGTGTGCTGAGTTGTGCGGCCCTGCAACGAGCCCTTAAAGTTGCAGTGGCCCAATTTATGAAAAATAGGTTGTGCTTTAGGGGGGTTTAACACCGCGGTCCTCAAGTAATTAAAGAGGACCAGTCATCTTCCTACAGTGGCACAGATCTATAGATACCGTATATTATAGAGGACCAGTCACCTTCCTTCAACGATTGCAATGGAAACAGAGGTGCCAGCAGAGTAAAAATAGGTAAAAACAGATAAAGTTGGGGGGCAAGGATGGACTTACCTCCACAAAACCAAACACAACCACTATGTATGGTTTAAACAAGATTTAATTTATACTCCAGAACAAATGAAACGCATTTTGTGGGTCTCTAGGCCGCTCCCTCAGGCAATAATACAGATAGGAGTAACTCAGAAGTTGTGTAGCCAAGTACAGCGCCTCTCGACAGATGTAGTTCATTTTTTCTCCTGAGTTTACTCTTGGGAGATCATTTTTCAAATTCTCTTTAACCACTTCGCATCCAGACCTTGTTTCCCCCTAATGGACCAGAGCAGTTTTTACATTTTAGCTATGTCCCTTTTTTAATCAGCAATAACTTTATTCCTACTTATGACACCTAAATGAAATATATATTGTTTTTTTCAAGGCTTTAATTGTATGACATTTTTTCCCCTCAAACAATTCTGTCTTCTATGCATTTTAATGAGAAAAGAGGAAAAATTTAAAAAACACATTATTTCTCAGTATTACCAATTCCGGTTTAATAATAAAAAGCACTACTGTAGATAAAAAACACAAATTTTGTTCTGCTATGTCTACACTTTATCACAAAACTTAAATTATGTTCCTGTCACAATTTATAGTAAAGATATTTGATTCTGAAATAATGCTACAGTGTGTATTTTTTACTATGAACTGAGAGATTAAAAGTATTTTTAATGGAAAAAATCAAACTTATTGGTTCAGGAAACTTATATTCCCATTCACCAATTAGTGCTGCATCAGATAGTGCCGGAGATGTGCACAGGAGCAAGCCCAATCCTGCACAGCAGTGCTTCAGCTACAAGACGTATATCTACGTCCTCGTAGCTTAGATGAAGTCACAGAGGACATACATATACTGTAGTGGTGGATAAAGTGGTTAAAATAACTTTTCAGCACATTGCAAATGAAAAAGTACCAAAAAGTAGGTAAAAACAAAGTATCCACAAAATCAATCTGAGTACTTTCTTTCTTGCCGGTGGATAAAAATGCATTTTATTGACAAGTTCTGAAAATGTCACCTAGGAGAAAAATCAGGAGGAAAAGCTAATTGCATATGGCCCACCGTATATTACAGAGGGCCAGTCACCTTCCTACAATGACTCCTTTCTGAATAGGTGCAGCTTACTGAACAGGAAGAGCTGAGCTTTAACTCCAGGTCTCCTGTGTCAGAGGCAGAGCCCTTAAAGTGAACCTTAAGTCATGAAAAAAAAATGAGTTTTACTCACCTGGGGCTTCCCTCACCGTTTCTCTCTGATCCTCCCGTCCCCGCCAGCGACCACTTCCGGTTTCGCTGTCAGGACCCGACAGGCATGGGAACGCGAACGATTATGGCCGCAATAGCAGCATAGGGGGTGATATTGTGTCTGGGAACGCAAAGAATCACTCGCGTTCCCGTGCCTGTCGGGTCCTGACGGCGAAACCGGAAGTGGGACGGGAGGATCAGAGAGACACGGCGAGGGCACCGGACAGCTGCAGGGGGCTGAGGGAAGCCCCAGGTGAGTAAAACTCATTTTTTTTTCATGGTTTAAGTGCCTCTTTAACCAGTGCACTGTCCAGCCACTGCAATGCTTATTTTTCTATATAAGATATTGTAAAAAGTTGAGGACAGCAATCAGTATAGGCTAGGGACAGAACTACAAAGCCATGGGTCCCTGTAAATATTTTATGGGCTCCCACCATGTTCAAGTTGTCTTTACCCTCCCTCCTTGGTGACCCTCATGGTTTAAGACTCGTATTCCAGGCATCTTCTAACTAATGTAGTCTCTATGACCCACCCCCCCTCCACACCTTCATCGTACGACCACCATGACTTCTCCAACTCATGACACTTTCTCTGAAGATGGGGTCCCCTGTGAAAATGAAGACAGGAAAGCACAGAGCCATGGACTAATGGAGAAAAGGCGTGGCAGCCAGGTCAGGTGAATTGCTACACTGCTGAAAACTACATGGAGCATGATAAAGATGGGAGAAGATTTGGGGGAGGGCCGGCAGCAATTGCCCAGGTAGCCCCATGGTAGCACTGGCCCTCAGAGTGAGGGAGAACTGGAAGGTGTGCCCTCCCCCCCACCCCCCCCCTAACATGGCCCATGCCCCTCTGCAGCTGCAGCCTGCAAGGACTGCAACCTCAGTAGTCACATAAGTCGTAGGTTCTTTTTTTTTTGTAATGTGTGGCTGGATAGTGTACTGGTTAAGGGCTCTGCCTCTGACACAGGAGACCTGGGTTCAAACCTCGGCTTTTCCTGTTCAGTAAGCCAGCACCTATTCAGTGAGGAGAACTTGGGCAAGATACCCTAACACAGCTACTGCCTATAGAGCGAATCCTAGTGGATGCATCTCTGGCGCTTTGAATCCACCAGGAGAAAAGCGCAATATAAATGTCCTGTGTTTGTAACAGATCTCACTCACTTTCCAGTTTTCAATCGTAGCAGAATAGTCACAGTAAGGGACTAAACCCTATGATACAACTCACCTACTGTTGATGAGATTAGCTATGGCCCAATGCCACTGAGGGATTACGCACAACATGGCTGGGCAAGGTGCCACGCCAATGAATGGGGCACTCCGGGAGCTCGCCACAGATACAGCGGTCCTCAGAGCCTGATTCATTAGCCCAAATCATAAAATAGGACTAGTGGCTCATCTGGGAGAGCAGCCACTATTCTTGCTTGATCAGTCGCCCGCAGAGGGATTACGTGGCAGCTCCAGCAGCTCTGAGCATCATAAAACCCAGGAAATAAAAAAATAAAAAAGAATCTGGGAAGTAACTGAGCTGAATCTCTCCCCAGCTGCACATGGTTTAATACCCACCGTCACTTCTTCTGTTATAAAACGTATGCGGCTATTTATTACTTCTAACGACTGCAACAATATCTGGCATTAAAGTTTAATAGAAAAGGTGTTTCCCGTAATTGATGTTCTTCAGCCGCAATGGCACTTGCTGGAGTATTTTAATCTTTATTTAAGGACAGGAAGAAGAACGCTTGTTGAAAGCGATGTGTTTTCCGCAGCACTGGCGGAAGGCGGCCCAGTCCAGGGAGGGAATTCTGCTCTCTCGTGTAAATCCTTCTTCTCTGTTAAACTTCTACATAATCCAGCATCCCCGGCAGGCAGTGCTGTCCTTCACCAAGAATTTACATATGTCAACATCTTCATTCTACAAGAGAAAGCGCAGGGGAGGCGGGAGGAGGCGGAGCGGCCGCTTTCAATATACCAGGCAGCGGAGACTCGGCAACTGTTACTAAAGAGCCTCTATCTCCAAGATCTAATAAATCTGCGCTTCAGTCGGATAGCCTGTTACTACAGCCAGAAAAGAACAAAGAGGGAAGAGATGAAAGAGAAATAAAGGGAAGGAGATAGAAGGGAGGAAAAAGAGGTGAGAGAAGAGATGGAAAGAAAGGAGAGAACAGGGAAGAGAAGAAATAGAGTAAAGGAGAGAAAACAAAGGAAAATAGAGAAAAACTAAAAGAGAGGAGAGAGAAAGAGGAAGTAGAGGGATGAGAGGAGGGAGAGATAAAGGAGAGGGAACAGGAAGAGAGAAACCAAGAGAACAGGAACTACAGAAAATAGAGGAAAGGAGAGAAAAAGTAAGAGAGAGAGAGGGGGGGGGGGGGGGGGTTAGAGAAACGGTTAGACAGAGGGAAAAGATAACAGAGAAATAAATGAGAAGAGAGAGAAAGATAAAATAGAGGGAAGAGAGGAAATATAGGTGAAATAAGAGAGAGAGAGAAATAAAGGAGAGAACGGAAGAGAGGTAATAGAGGAAAGGAGAGAAAACAAAGGAAAATAGCGGAAAGAGAAGAGGTTAAACAGAGGGAAGAGAGAACAGATTAATAAATGAGAAGAGAGAGAAAAGATGAAATAGAGGGATGAGAGGAGGGAGAGCAAAGGGAAGAGATAAAATAGAGGACAGAGGAAAGGTAAGCCAAAGAAAGGAGTGAGAGGGAATGGCAGAGAAAAGATGAAACAAAGGGAAGATGGGAGATAAAAAAAATATGGCAGAGTAGAGATGGAACAAAGGGAAGATTGCAAAGGGCCATAAAAGCAAGAAAAGACAAAAACAGGAAAGAGAAGGAGAGATAAAAGATAAAACAAAGCAAAGTGAGGAGAGAAAAGTAAGTTTGAGGACAGAGAAATAAATGACAGGACAGATATAGAGGGAAGAGATGAGAGAGAAATAAAGAGATAAAAATGATTATTATTTAGTATTTATATAGTGCTGACATCTTCTGCAGCGCTGTACAGAGTATTCTTGTCACTTAACTGTCCCTCTGAGGGTCAATTTTAGGGGGAAGCCAATTAACTTATCTGTATGTTTTTGGGATGTGGGAGGAAACCGGAGTACCCGGAGGAAACCCACACAGACATGGGGAGACCATACAAACTCCTTGTAGATGTTGACCTGGCTGGGATTTGAACCGGGGACCCAGCGTTGCAAGGCAAGAGCGCTAACCATTATGCCACTGTGCTGCCCTAGCGCTATACAAAGAGAAAGTAGAGAGAAGAGTTGAAACAGAAAGAAGAGAGGTGAGAGAATGTAACTTTTTCGCCCAAGTTTTCTCCTAGGCGATATATTTTTTATCTTCTCTTTAAAAAAACTTTTCAGCACGCTACAATTCAAAAAGTACGAAAAAGTAAGTGAAAAGGAACGGTCAAAATTATGTTGAGTATTTTCTTGTTTGCTGGTGGTTTAACCTCCCTAGCGTTCTGGACGAGTTGAACTCGTCCAGAGACGCTGGAGGGTGCCGCTCAGGCCACACTGGGCCGATTTAAATATTTTTTTTTTAAAACACGCAGCAAGCACTTTGCTTGCTGCGTGTTGGAGACGATCGCAGCTGATGCGCCGCTATGTGTCGCGTAACGAGCGCCCCCCTACCCCCCAGACCCCGTGCGCTGCCTGGCCAATCAGTGCCAGGCAGCGCTGAGGGGTGGATCGGGTCTCCCTGTGACATCACGACGTCGCCGACGTCAGGACGTGCGTCGCCATGGTGACAGGGGAACCCCTCCAGGAAATCCCGTTCAGAACGGGATTTCCGGACGGGCCATTGCGCCGGCAGCGATCGGAGGGGAGGGAGGGATGCCGCACAGAGGGGGCAATCATGTAGCTAGCGCTAGGCTAGCTACATGAAAGATTAAAAAAAAAAGTGCAAAAAACGCGGGAATCAGAACGCCAGGCAGGTTAAAAGGCATTTTAGTGACAAGGGCTCATATGCAATTCACTTTTTCTTGTGAAAGATACATTTTCATCTTCTTTTTAAAATAACTTTTCATTATTTTGCAATTGAAAAAGTTCCAAAAAAAGTTGAAAAACGATTGGGGCATTTGGAGCATTTTCTTGTTTCCTGGTGGTTTCAAAGGCATTTTATTGACAAGTTTGAAAATATCTCCTAAGAGAAAATTGAGAAGAAAAAGTTAATTGCATGTGGGCCTTTTTCTCCTAAGTTTTCTCTTAGTTGATATTTTTATACATTGTCAATAACATTTTAAACCCTCATCAAGCAAGAAAATTGCTAAAACAAAATTATTTTGATAGTGTTTTTTCTACTACATTTGGTACTTTTTTCAATTGTGAAATGCTGAAAAGTTTTTTTTTAAAGAGAATTTGTAAAATTAACACCTAGAAGAAAACTTAGGGGAAAAAATATTCGGAATAAGGGGAAACGTGTGAAAATATGTAGGAGAAAACTCAGGAGAAAAAGTAAATTGCATATGGACCATAAATAGATGAAAAAAAGGGAAGAGCACAAAGAGAAAGGAGAGAGAAGAGATTAAACCGAAGAAAGAGAGAAGAGAGAAACAAATGAGAGGAAAAGGAAGTGATAAAATAGAGGAGAAATAAAAGGAGGCAGAGAGAAGAGATGAAACGGGGAAGAGGAAATGAATGGGGGGAAGAGGGGGGGGGGGAGAGATAAGAGGTTAAAAAGTAATGAAAAAGAAGTGCAAAATACTGTAAAAGGGGTGGATGAAAAACTGGCAGGAGAAGAGCAAAAGGAGAAATATAGGAAAAAGGAGAGAAATAAGGAAAGAGTAAATAAACAAGTAAAAGATGGGAGAGTAAGGAGAGCAAAGAAAAATAAATAAAACAAAAGCAGAAAATATGACATGCATGGAAAGGAGGAGGTCAAATGATGAAGCACAGGAAAGTGGAGTAAAGAAATATAGAGAAATTGAATGGAGGAGAGTGAAGAGAAATAAAGCAGATGAAAGAGACATAAATAAAATAAAGGATAAAGAAAAGATGAAGAGAGAAGAGAGGGAAGATGCTTGTATAAGCAGAGACGAGATGTTTTAGGAGGTAGATGATCACCCCCATTCTTTACTACAGACCCCAGCTACACATACAGCATCGCATTCAGGGTTACACAGGCTCGGAATACATCACAGGAGCCTATAGGCGCAGATGTCCTGACACCATAGACTCCTCCCTCCACGAACCTACAAACACCCCACCGAACTGCACTGCAAGTATGCTGCCTGGCCCAGCTGTCACTTCTCCCTTATTTCTCTTGCCCATCATAAGTAGCTACTGGTGTCCCTTAGTATTAGGTAGCAAGAGCTATCCTCAGTATTAAAGAGAACCAGAGATGAAGCACCCTCATGTATTTTATTAAATTTATCAGTGGGAACATGACAGTAAACACCTACCCTGCTTTTAGTTTCATTGTTATCTGCTTAATTAGTCTATTAGCAGCTGTGATAAGAATCCACCGACTATTCAGTCGAGGTTTGACCTGGAATCATTATAGCTGAGTCACTCTTCTGTGGAGTCCTTTCAAGCCCAAGCCTTCCCCCTCCTGGCTTAGATCTTCTGCTTTGCATACTGAGAGCTGTTATGACTGGGAGGGGCTGCTGCTCCTGAGAGAGAAGCTCTGTGGCTGTAATATGATCCCTGTGTGCTCTGTGTGCACTAGATTCTCATAGGAATGAAACTGCAGTTATTATCAGTGACACTTCCTACAGGCAGATCATACCAAAATGAAAGCACATAGATGAAAGGCTGCATTTAGCCTAGATAGCAGCATAGTCTCATATGGCCTAGACAGCACATCCAGAACAACTCATATAACCCGGAAGGAGAAGGGATATGAGCCGGCGGCCATATTTGATTTTTCCTGGAGCAATAATGGATAAAAAACACTAAAAAAGGCACACCAGAGCGGCAAAATTATCAGGTAGAGCATTTATTCTTTACAAGCTATCAACTGATATGTTTATTTTGTGTGAAACAGTCATCTCTGGTTCCCTTTAAGTAGCTAGGGGTGCCCCCAAGTAATAGGTAGCTAGAATAACCTCAGTATTAAGTAACTAGAGGTGCCCTTGACTGAAGGGAGATCTAGTCAGTAGAATGCTGAGAGCCAACTAAGTAACCTCTCATTTACACTCTCATTAGGACTCTGCATAGTGAAGGAGGAAGGCGTTCGGGGAGGGGAGTGAGCCACCTTTCCATCATCAGGCGCCTGTAGGCACGTGCCTACAGTGCCTTATGGTAAATAGAGCCCTGGGGTTATAGCATGTGATATGTGAACTCGAGGCATGTATGATGGGTGTGGGATCCAGAGGAGCTTCTGCCTGTGAAGGTCAGCTCAGCATTACAAGCTTCTCATTGGTGGAAAATCATAACTCACATAGAAACCAAATTTCAACATTTTTCTGTCATTGAAGTCTAAGAAACAGTGGGTGATATTTTCACACCTTAGCAATAAAATGCCTTTTAAGTCACCAAGCAAACAATAGTCAGAACGAGCAGATTTTTGCCCGTTGGGCATTGCACAGGTTATTACAGTTACAGTGGGGGAGATTGGTACAGACTTAGGCCTCGATTCATAAAAGTGCTGTCGGGAAGGTAACGTCGAGCGGGGAAACACCGCTGTCGGTATTTCCGCCTTCAGGGTGGTAATTCATAAAAATGTTGCTAGTTGTGACAGACGTGCGGAGATATTCCGCTGTAGGCAGGCGTTAGGCTGTCGGGAGACATGCGGAAACAGGAGAAGCAGGCGGAGTCCCTCCGTGCGGTGTTCTCTCTGCAGCTGCTTGGGAGATCTGTCCCATTCACTGCACTGTATTCCGCATGCTTCTCGCCACATCAGAGGTAGCGGTAATCCCCGTCCGCATACCGCTTCCTCTAACCTTTATGAATTGACATTTGTTACTTTTGTTATGATAATCACCGCACAAGGCGGTGATTTATCACTCTGCTGGCGAATGTCGGCTTTTCATGCGGAAAAAGCCTTTATGAATACAGATTTTGCTGTGTGGTCGGTAAAGTGAGCCGTTTTCAGCATTTCCGCATGCGGGAATGCTTTATGAATCGAGGCCTTAGTATGTTGGATTGGTTTGGTTTTTTTTAAATAATACAATCAGTCAACATAATTGAAAAAAAAATTGTTTTCAATTTTAAATCCGAAAACTTTTTGCTGCGCAAGAGGCACATCCCTGCTGGAGTCCCTAGGAAGGTGTAAATGGGGTGGTGTTTGGTAAAATGCACACCCACCTGTGTTGCAGACTGCAGATTCTGATTGGCCCAATTTCAGGCAACCTACAATTTTATTATTGGCCATCTGTAGTTCTAGAGTGTTGTGCAATAGACAATAGACGTGTAACACCACTGAGGAACCGTCAGTGGCTGCAAATGTAAACGCATAATAATAATACAAAAAATAATAATCATCATAATAACAATTATTATTATTATTAGTATTATTATTTCATCTGCCTTGGTAACAGTGCCATCTGCAGGCAGGATGGCAGTACCGCATTAAAATACTGCATTTCTACCAATATTATAGACTAGAGTAGGGGTTCCTAACGAGGATCGGGGGTTCAGCGAGTCAATCTCAGGGGTTTGGCAAAGGGGTGTGTGTGCGACTGTGCGTGCATGCGTCCCTCCCATTCCATAAATATTCATTGAGTTATGTTTTTTGTTTTTGTGTGACAATCATATTTTATTGCACGGTGAATTTATGTGTATTTGAAGCATAGTTCATTTTGTGCACTAATATTAAAGACACATATACTGTATTTTTTGGAGTATAAGACTCACGTATTGTCCTGCAAAAGTGGGGGAAAAGTCACTGCGTCTTACAGTCCAAATGCAGGGAGTTCCGGACTTCTGAATGCCTGCCAATACCAACCTCCAACCCGCCGCTATGTCAGGGACTCCCTGTACTGTGCCCATGCAGAGGAGGACACAGGGGGACAAACGGAGGACACGGGGGACACAAAGGAACATAGAGGAGGACACAAGGGAGGCAGAGGAGGATGACACAGGGAGACACAAAGGGGCTTAGAGGAGAACACAAGGAGGACAGAGGAGGACATATGGTGGACACAGGAAAACACAAGGGGGCATGAGGTACAAAGGGGGCATAATCCACAAGATGCCCCTTCACCAGGATGCACCAGGTTTTTCCCCTGCTTTTTGTCCACTAAACCTAGGTGTATCTTATGGTCAGGGGCATCTTATAGTCCGAAAAATACACTAGATAGATAGATAGATAGATAGATAGATAGATAGATAGATCCAAAATATTTTTTCCAAATATGAAGGGTTCAGACTACGAAAAGGTTTGGTGAAGTCACATATGAAACAGGGTTCCGTACTTAGGATAAGGTAAAGAATCACTGGACTAGAGCTTCCTAGAATTTGTCTTGCGCTCATTGCTGATTTATACCCCTAGAGGTGAAAATTAAAGGACCACTATCGCAAAAAATGTTATTATAAAAATTATTTAGTAAAATATTGGTATTAAATACTGATATTTTACTGTCTATCGGCATTACTGAATGACCAAGTTTCCATGCGCGTTTATTTGATGTATGCGGGAGGTGCAGCCTGCATCTTTGTATACTTGTAGGAGGAAAACAGAAAGGAACACCAAGAGCCCAATATAGTTTAGCATGTAGTATAACCAGGTTATGGCAAAAATGTGAGCTGTTATAGTCACAAGTGAGGGTTACCTCAAAGGCAACCACTGTATAGGCGGGTGGGGAGCATTAGGCAGGGCTGGGCCGAGGCATAGGCTGGAGAGGCTCCAGCCTCAGGGCGCAGTGTAGGAGGGGGCGCACAATTCATTCAGCTGTCATTCCTAATTGTGTATGAAGCAGAAAGAAATAAGAAAAGGGGATACATAGCAGTGACTGCAAGCCAAATAACTACATATTAAGGTGTTGGGGAGGTTGTGGGCCCTGTGGCCCTCTTAGTCTAATAGCAATCAGTGTGTGACAGCTGGGGTGGCAGGGATGGAGGGGCGCACTTTGGTGTCTCAGCCTTAAGTGCTGGAAGACCTTGTCCCTGCTCTGGCATTAGGAACTGACCCCACTCAGGTTAAGAAGTCACTCTCTGTAGAAGGGACAAGGGGTAATACCCCTCCACAGCAGGTGGACTCGACAATGTAGCAAGGATGGAACAGAGACGCTTGGCAGCTACACTGACCAGTACTCGTTATTGCCTGATGATGCGTGTTTAATCCTGCGAAACGCGTTGCATTGAGGAGTGCACAAATGAAATTTCATTGTTGACTATAGTAGCAAAAAAGTTTCTGTACCGTATGTATTGTACATGTATTGTACATTGTACATGTATTGTTGACTATTAAATCAACTGATTCAGTGTCTACTTACTGGTGAGGTAATTCCACCACTACCTCCTCTTGTAAACTGTTTTTAATGGTTTTAGCCTGTTATTGGCGCCTCTGTTCCATCCTTGCTGCATCTGTGTATAGATTCTTTCCAGGGAGAGCTTTTGTAAAGAATACATTAAATACTCAGAGTCCCCCATGAGGAGATGGACTAGACAAAAACTGGTCAGTTATGTCCGATTTCTATTAACCACTGTGAGTGACAGTACCATAGACCAAAAGTATGGTAATTTATAGCACATTTTACTCTGGAAGAAACATACTGCTTATCTGTATTTGTTTATATTTTACAATTTTTCGCGATAGTTTAACCACTTTACCCCCGCCCGTACGAATTTCTCCGTCCCTTTTTCCATCCTTTAACCCCCAGGGATGGAGAAATTCGTACTTTCCGCGCTCCCGCCGCTGCCCGCGCTCCCGCTCGTAAACACGCCGCCTGCCGCTAGTAAACACGCCGCCGCCCGCTCGCCCGGAGATCAATGAACGGGAAAATCCATTCCCGTTCGTTGATCTAAGCCCCACAATGATCCGCTGCTCTCCGATGGGCAGCGCGATCATTGTGAGAAAAGACAAACACTCACAGCCTCCTACTACTTCCTGCGAGCGTCCGGAAGGTCGCAATACACAAAAAGTTACTGTTGCCATCTTGTGGCCAAATAGTAAAACTACACCCTAAGCATTTTTTACATAGAAATAAATTAGCGTTACACAAAAAATTAACTCATTACCTCCCTCACTCCCCATTTTATTTTTTTTGTAATTAAAAAAAAAATTCAAAAATTTACAATTAAAAAAAATACATAAATAGTTACCTTAGGGACTGAACTTTTTAAATATTTATGTCAAGAGGGTATAACACTGTTACTTTATAAACTATGGGCTTGTAGTTAGGGATGGACGCAAAACTGAAAAAAATGCACCTTTATTTCCAAATAAAATATTGGCGCCAAACATTGTGATAGGGACATAATTTAAACGGTTTTATAACCGGGACAAAAGGGCAAATACATTTCATGGGTTTTAATTACAGTAGCATGCATTATTTAAAAACTATAATGGCCGAAAACTGAAAAATAATTAATTTTTTTCCCACATTTTTCCTATTTTCCCATTAAGACACATTTAGAATAAAATAATTCTTGGCATAATGTCCCACCTAAAGAAAGCCTAATTGGTGGCAGAAAAAACAAGATATAGTTCATTTCATTGCGATAAGTAATGATAAAGTTATAGACGAATGAATGGAAGGAGCGCTGAAAGGTGAAAATTGCTCTGGTGCTCAGGGGGTAAAAACCCCTCAGTGGTGAAGTGGTTAAGGTATTGTATAATAATTACTAAACAGTTGTTTGCCAGCTTATAACGACTTTCCACTCATTTTGCTACTGAACAAGTACCTGGAATAACCCACTCTATTGTAAGAGAAAATTATACAGGATAACATGTTTCCATAGCAACCACACAGCAACTAATCAGGTTATATCACAGGGAAAAAACACGCAATCCTTGACTTTAAAGCGTATTTAAACTCAGGAACTTAGTTGTGATAAAAGTTATAACTAAAGGTGGCTATACATCTGATTCGATGACTATAATTGAACTGGATGAAAAGCGGTGCTGCCAAGAGCAGGACCGATCGACGAAGCGATTAATTTCTGTCCAAAATTGGTCACATGCAGGGCCGGGCCGAGGCAGAGGCTGAAGAGGCTCCAGCCTCAGGGCGCAGTGTAGGAGGGGGCGCACAATTTATTCAGCTGTCATTCCCAATTGTGTTTGAAGCACAAAGAAATAAGAAAAGGGCATATATAGCCATGACTACAAACCAGATAACTAGAGATTAAGGTGTTGGGGATGTTGGGGGCCCTGGGGCGCCTCTTAGTCTAATAGCAATCAGTGTGTGAAGGCTGCGGTGGGAGGGATGGAGGGGCGCACTTTGCTGTCTCAGCCTTGGGTGCTGAAGGACCATGTCCCGGCTCTGGTCACATGCATTTATCGATCGTACATGCTGCAAATTCTCGGGCTGGTCTGCTCGATCAGGCATGCCGCGGTAAAGGCACTCGCAGGGCCGAGGCAGAGGCGAGAGAGGCTCCAGCCTCAGGGCGCAGTGTAGGAGGGAGCGCACAACTCACTCAGCTATCATTGCCTTGCTGTGTTTGAAACAAACAGAAATAAGAAAAGAGGATACATGGCAGTGACTGCAAGCCAGATAACTAGAGATTAAGGTGTTGGGGGCCCCAGGGCGCCTCTTAGCCTAATAGCAGTCAGTGTGTGACGGCTGGGGTGGGAGGGATGTTGCCACGTGACAAACGCCAGGAAATCCCAAGTGCTGCCCCCCTAGTGTAAAATTATGTGCCCCCTTCCCCCCTGGCACCAGTGCATGAATACTTTACCTGTCGGTGTCCACCTGTCTCCATCCTCTTCCGTACACACATGCTCCCCATGTGGTTGCCTGCGTATTGCACACGGGCCGCGTGTGTGTGAGGAAGAGGACGGAGACAGCGGTGGATACTAACAGGTAACTAACAGGTAAACGTATTCACTCTCTGGCTACTGTCAGGGGGCCCCTCCCCCTCTGCATGGGGGTGGGGGGGTTATTTGGCTAACGAAAGGGGTTCTCACTGGCTTCATACAGGGAAAGGACATATTATAGACCCTCACCCTGGGAGTAATTTAGCAGAGAAGCTACCCTGCTCCATAGCGCAGTTGTTCATCTGTATTTTCTTGACCACCACAAACAAAAATGTTTTGGAAGAGACTCGCACAGCCACACTATGGCTTCCGGGAGGGGAAAATTCGCTTTGAAGTTTATTGGATTTTTTCTGAATTATTATAGATTAGCCCCAGTCTTGATGCTGACAATGAGGCCCCGCGGGATATTTATTAGGATAATAGTAGAAGTTGAAGCCGCAGATCCGCTGATCGCCCCGGATAGATGTCCGATGATCAGTGAAGCAGCGTGATAATTGCTGGCTGTGCTGGAACCGTATTCTGCTGTCACAACACATTCCTCACCCCCAATAAACTCTGGGGTGACCCAGCATAACATAGAGAGCCGTGCTGAGAGGAGATCACTGTGTGTGTGATGGGGGGATGGGTGTGATGGGGGGATGGGTGTGTGTGATGGGTGTGTGTGATGAGTGTGTGTGATGGGGGGATGTGTGTGTGTGTGTTGTGTATGATGGGGAGATGTGTGTGTGTGATGGGTGTGTGTGATACGCGTGTGTGATGGGGGATGTGTGTGTGTGTGTGTGTCAGTGATGGGGGGATGTGTGTGTGTGATGAGTGTGTGTGATGGGGGGAAGTGTGTGTGTGTGTGTGTGTGTGTGAGAGAGAGTGTGATGGGGGGATGTGTGTGTGTGTGTGTGTGTCATGGGTGTGTGTGATGAATGTGTGTGATGGGGGGGGGAAGTGTGTGTGTGTGAAGTATGTGTGTGATGAGTGTGTGTGGTGGAGGGGATGTGTGTATGACGGGGGATATGTGTATGTATGATGGGGGATGTGTGTGTGTAGGTGTATGTATAATGGGGGAATGGGGATGGGTGTGTGATGGAAAGGGTGTGTGTGTGTGTGTGTGTGTGTGTGAGTGTGTGTGAGTGTGTGTGTGTGTGTGTGTGTGTGTGTGTGTGTGTGTGTGTGTGTGTGTGTGTGTGTTGGAAAGGATGTGGGTGTGTGTTGGAAAGGATGTGAGTGTGTGATGGGTGTGTGTTGGAAAGGATGTGGGTGTGTGATAGGTGTGTGTTGGAAAGGATGTGGGTGTGTGATGGGTGTGTGTTGGAAAGGATGTGGGTGTGTGATGGGTGGGTGTGTGTGTGTGTTGGTGGATTGTGTGCTGGAGACGATGTGTGTGCGTGTGATGGAAAGGATGTTTGCGTGCATAAAGATTTACATGCGTGTGCTAACGTGGCAAAGTGCGCGCATTAACGCACGACAACCTTCATTAGTGCGCAAACCTTGCGCGCTAAACGCATAGCATGGTCGTGCTATGCGTTAGCACTATTTTGTGAATCAAGCCCTATGTGTGTATTTGCATAGTGAGTGAGGAGTTTGTGTGTTTGTTGTTTTGGGGGGTGCAATCTGTATGTGTACCGTGTGTGTGTGTGTGTAAGTGTGTGTGTGTGTGTACAGATTGTGTACAATGTATATGAGTGTACAATGTGTGTGTGCGTGGGAGAGGGGTTGATGTGTGCACAGTGTGTAGGCGGCCACTGAGCAGGCCTTGTGCTTCCATCACACAGTCTGATGTATAGCACCCAATACACAAGTGCAGATCTGCAAAGCAGCAACCATGCAGATGTGGCACATAGCTCCCAACTGTCCCTCTTTTGGAGGGACAGTCCCTCTTTTCTCCCCACTATTCTCCTCATTTGTCCCTCTTTCAGGACTTTGTCCCGCTTTCTATGTAAATATAAATATTTCTCTATTAACAAATATGTTTGATTGATGCACTAAATATTGTCTGTAACTTAAAGAGGATCTGTAACGTCAAAACGTCCCCTGGGGGGTACTCACCTCGGGTGGGGGAAGCCTCCGGATCCTAATGATGCTTTCCATGCCGTCCTCCGTCCCTCAGGTGTCTCGCTGTAGCCCTCCGTGAAAGATGACGTCAATATTTACCTTCCCGGCTCCTGCGCAGGCGCTCTGATGGCTGTCGACTCCGAAGTAGGCGGAAATACCCGATCGCCGTCGGGTCTGCTCTACTGCGCAGGCGCAAGTTTCCAGCGCCTGCGCAGTAGAGTGGACCCGATGGAGATCGGGTATTTCCGTCTACTTCGGAGCCGACAGCCATCAGAGCGCCTGCGCAGGAGCCGGGAAGGTAAATAATGACGTCATCTTTCACGGAGGGCTGCAGCGAGACACCTGAGGGACGGAGGACAGCGTGGGAAGGCTCGAGCGGAAAGCAGCCACAGCGCCCCCGCTGGAGCCAGCAAAGGTAAATATTGCATTTACAGTCGGGTCTGTCGCCGGCTGTTCGTAGGGCTGCAGCGAGACCCCCGTGGGACAGAGGACGGCGTGGGAAGCCTCATTAGGATCCCGAGGCTTCCCCCACCCGAGGTGAGTACCCCCCAGGGGAGGTTTTTGATGTTACAGAGTCTCTTTAAACTAATGTTCAGTGCTGCGTAATCTGTTGGTGCCTTATAAATACAATAAATAAAATAAATAAATAATTGACTCTAAACTTTATTCTCATCCTTTAAATTGATATAGTACTAATTTTAAAATGTTAATATGAAGGAAAATAAACCAGGAGTCAGGACAGAAAGGATCAGTGTGGTTTGAATTATAAAACAACATATTTCTCTTATGAAATCTTTATGGTATGCGTGACTAGGGGTGTGACATGGGCGTGATCAGGGGTGTGACAGGGGCGTGGCTTAAGTGTCCCTCTTTCTCATCTCAAAAAGTTGGGAGGTGCGGCGGTGTAGCAAACACTTCACAGCTAGTAAATACTCTAGGTGTTTTGCTTTTCCCTTCTCCTCCAAACAGCTGAATATCAGTTCTGGGTGGAGGGACCCTTTAACCTCAAACCTCTTCATGCAGAAAAACGTCATTGCCATCTCATTATCTGAACGAATCGTCACGCGTTACATAAACGTGGCTAAGTGGACCCCGCTGAGATTTTTACATCTCTTTAGCCACTAATTGATTTGTTCCTTCACAGAAACTCATGTGAACTCTTCAAACACTTAAACTGCCGATGACGCCAAAATCTCAGCGCTTCAAGCGCCATGCTTCTCTGGTGAGCGGTCGCTGCGCTGCACTTGACTTGGAAATCTGAATTTATATGCAAATAAGACAGAGGGAAAAGTCGAGATACCGTACGTGTTAGTGATGTCACTCCAATCATGGGGGAAGATGGGGGGGGGGGGGCGCTATTGCAGCACAAAAGCCTACCCATATAAGGTAAATGTGTACTAATCCAGACTGGCAGACAGCTACAGCCTATACTGTTTCTGTTGTTTTACAATAGCCAATCGCTGAAGAATATTTATGAAACAAGCCACTGTCTGCATCATGATCTTCACATCCATAACAATTATAGCCACAAAAACACCTGATCTAGAGAATGGTCCCCTGCATCAGAGAAAGGGAAGGTTAGTACTTGGGGGCCCCCATAGCTCTGGGGCCCCCTGCGATCACAGGTGCTGCTCCCCTCCAGTTCCGCCCCTGCCCTGGCATTTCTCAGAATAGAAACCTGTCTACCAACTCCTTATTGACCATATGCTTATCTTCTGGCTTAGAGTCATGTCATGTGTGTAAAAATCACAATTCCCCCTTATTTTACAGGTCGCAGCACAGTTTGCGCTGACAGCAGCCATTTTCATTTTTGTGTCATCCCCTGTTCAGAAGCTGTACATGCACTTGGATTGTTGGAAGGGGGGTTGCGAATGGTGCTCACATTTGTCACCAGAGGTGCTCGGATACCCCCAATCACGATTCAAGTGATCAAGAATTAGACTCCGCCCACTTTCGAATTGACTGGTGATCACGATCACAAATTGAAACAGACTCGAGTGCGGTTTTGAGTCAAATAACTGCATGTAATCACAAATCAACAGTCGTGATTCATGATTGAAAACCCGCCGACTTTAACGGAGTGCCAGCATGGGTGAGGGTGACAGGTGTGGGAGGCAGGGAGGACAGCGGGAGCCGGTGGTAAAGTGTCCGCATAGGCAGACGCGCTCTCAGCTATACTTAGTATATGTGGCATCGGCCGGCGGAGATCTTCAATCAATGTAAGAAGATTGCAAGATTAGAGGATATTGGTGTGTTACATTTCCGAGAATATTGGCGTGGGAACATTTTTTTTTAAAGGTACAGGTAAGGTATTTCTGGTTAATTAAGAATATTAAAGGACTCTTCTCGTGGTTGCATTTTTATTTCATTTAACCCTTTGTGGAAATGGGTAAGGGGTACTTTGTACCCCTATACTCATTTCTCCTGGGAGGGGGGTGGGCATCTGGGGTCCTCTTCTTAAAGGGGTCTCCAAGATGCCACCGGGAACCCCCCCCCAGGGAGTCATCGCCCCCACCTCCTCCTGGGGCTCCGGAGGTGAGGAAGAGCCATTGTCCATGGATTGGACAAGAGCTCTGGGGGGAGGGGAAGGCTTGGCTGCCCCCCCCCCCGGAGCCCCCCCATACCATGGACCATGCGGGCTAATATAGCTCAGAGTGCGAAGCCCCACGTGGCCAGGACTCCGCATTCTGGCTATCCCAGCGTGCATGGGGGACCACACTCTGAACATAAAAAAAAAAAATAGGAAAAGAACATTTTTTTCCCACTATATTTTTAACATATCCTGCAAATTTGGTGTTTTTACCATGTAAGGGGGCTTTGCTATTAACTGCTTATTAAGTCGGCGGGTTTTGCTTCATTAACAAACTGTTTTACCGCATTTAAAATTTCCTTTGACATTTTAAAACCGATTTTCTCAAAGAGTATAAGGTCTTTTTGAAAAAACAAAAATTCTCCTTGTCCCCAACCTGCAACTTTGGTGTTTCTGGCATGTAAGGGGGCTTTGATATTAACCGCTAAAGGACTTACAAGCCCAAAATGTAAAAAAAAAGTTCCGTACCTGTATGATTTTTGAAGGCACAGATAACGCCATCCGCACCCTCCGTGCAGTTCCGCCGGGTCCCCGCTGTTTAATCTCCCCCCCGGCCGGATCCCGACCCCAGGAGACAGCCTGTAGCGTGGATCGGGGGGAGGCCCTAGAGCTGCACAGCCGCACTCGCATCTGTGCGGACTGCGCAGCCGCGGCCTCCTCTGGTGGCCATTTTTGAGGCAAGAGAGCCTGACCCGGGCTGTGGGGTCGGGATCCAGCCGGGGTAGAGATTAAACAGCGGGGACCCGGTGAAACTGCACGGAGGGCACGGATGGCACGCGCCTTCAAAAATCATACAGGTACGGAACTTTTATATTTAATTTTGGGCTCGTAAGTCCTTTAAAGTCGTCAGGTTTTGGCGAATTAATCATGGCCGGCTAAATCCGTGAGCACGACCCGGATTTGGACCACGATCACGAGTGCATTCAGAACTGAACCTATGATCGGGAGGCAATCACGTATTCGTATCACCATGTCGGATAGTAAAAAAAATGCTTGTGAATCACTGCTATGCCGTGATAACGAGGGCGTGATGAGCAACCCTGTTTGCCACAGTGGTATAATGGCAACTGAACTTGTCGCACGACCCAGCGAGGGAAAGGGTGGGGAATATATGACGAGGGCCCCATCAATCTTCCCTGGGGGCAGCCCCATTCACAATGAAGCCCCCCAATAATGGCACAATGTATTTTGTCCAACCTTAACACTTCTATGAGGGACCTAAAATCAGGGCCGGTTCTAGACTTTTTGACGCCTGAGGCAAGTCTGTGAGGATGATGCCGCCCCCCCCCACCCCCCAATAGGTAGTAAAACTGCCCCCAGTATAGGTAGCCTGGAGGGGGTAGCAGCCAGGAAAGGGGGCAGCGGCAACAGTGGCAGGGGGGGGGGGGGTGGACACCCCCCTCCCCTGGGTCCCCCCTCCCCCTCCAGCTACAAATGCAGTGTCTCCCATTGTGTCAGGCAGTGGGTGGGTGAAGTATTTATTCACTCTTCCTTCTGCGTTCCACCGCTCGTCACTTCCTGAATTGCAGGAAGTGACAAATGGTGGTACGCACGCTGGAACACGGAAGGAAGAGGTGAGTAAATACTTCACCCGCCCGCTGCCTGACACAATGGGAGACGCTGTGCTCATAGCTGGAGGGGGAGAGCCGACCGGGGGACCTAGGTGGGGGGGGAGTTCCGGCATCCCTTCCCGCCACTGTGCCCGGCCACTGCCCCCCTTCCTGGCTCCTACCCCCTCCAGCTCAGTGGGCGCCGCTGTCCCCCCTTTACCGCTGCCTGAGGAACCTGCCTAACCCCGCCTCATGAGTGGCCCAGGGGTGCCTAGAATATCCATTAAAAATATATTCTCCCAGGTTACCCTTCTACTAGGACAAAAAGATTGTGGGCACATTTAGAGAGAGGTGAGAGGGATATAGAGGCTGCCATATTTATTTACTTGTAAGCAATACCAGTTGCCTGGTTATCCTGCTGATCCTCTGCCCCTAATACTTTTAACCATAGACCGTGAACAAGCATGCTGCAGATCAGGTATTTCTGACATTATTGTCAGAACTGATAAGATTAGCTGCATGCTTGTTTCTTGATGTGATTCAGACACTATTGCAGCCAAATAAATCAGCAGGGCTGCCAGGCAACTGGTATTGTTTAGAAGGAAATAAATATTGCAGCCTCCATATCCTTTTCACCCAGAGTTCACTTTAAATGCCATCTTCTGTGTGCAGCACCCAGAGCCGCGCCGTGGCAGAGGAGAGAGAGGCTCCAGCCTCAGGGCGCAGTGTAGGAGGGGGCGCACAACTCGCTCAGCTATCATTCCTCTATTGCAGGGGTCTCAAACTCGCGGCCCGCGGGCCATTTGCGGCCCTCGAAACAATATTTTGTGGCCCTCACAGGCAAAAGCTTCCTTATAGTACGCTTCAGTGCTCCCAAGCTCCGCCGCATCCCCGCCGCTAAACGAGGGCTGCAGAGCCCCCAAATTGCCCGGGGGGCAATCCGCCGGCATTTCCTGCAAGGGGCAGAGCTTTCAGCTTCAGCTCTGCCCCTCCTGACGTCAATCGCCGCATGGATCGCCACCTCTCCCAGCCCCTCTCTGTGAAGGAAAAGTGAGAGGGGCAGGCAGAGGCGGTGATGCGCCGCGATTGTGAAATTCCTTATGCGGCACAGCCTCATCCTGACTTTGCCTCCTGCGGCCCCCTAGGTAAATTGAGTTTGAGACCCCTGTGTTTGAAGCAGAGGTGAAATAAGAAAAAGGGGTACATGGCAGTGACTGCAAGCCAAATAACTAGAGATTAAGGTGTTGTGGGGGTTGGGGGCCCCTCTTAGTGTAATAGCAATCAGTGTGTGACAGCTGGGGTGGGAGGGATGGAGGGGCGCACTTTGGTGTCTCAGCCTCGGGTGCTGGAGGACCTCGTCCCGGCCCTGGCAGCACCCAACATAGCTACAGACAAGCTGGAGAAAGGATGGGAGGGGTAACCAATGACAATTCTGCTGAGGAGGATGGCCATGATTTTATGAATGGAATGAATTAAACGGCCACACTTGGAACAATCCAATTACCGAGTTCAATAAACAATTTGATAAATCTATCGTATCTGTGGTAACTTTTGAGGTCGGTTACAAGGATGCTCCGAAGTCCAAGATCACCCTCGCTACAGAGCCTCCCCTCCAGGGACACTGATGGCAATTCCACCTCCCAGGGGGAAGACAATTGCTACCGGAGTCCCTGCGCGGTGGTCCAATGAATTCCCCAGATCCCAGCAGCTACACTGAGTCTCATTTAGTCATTATAACTGTGGATATCATTAACTGAAAGAAACACAGCCAAGTTTTTGGGGGGAAACTCCACCATTGATTTTGTCATTACCACCTCCCTGCGGCCGGCCATTCAAATAACAACCAATTCATTTTTCTGCATAGCGATTTTCTTGTCAGTCGGACCGGCCGGAAGAGTTTCATCAACGTCAGTTAAATTACACATTGATTGTTCACCGTTTTCTGAAATGAACAGTCATTGTAGATGGATGGACTTCCAGCGATTTAAGGGGTAACTCTACTGAAGTGCAACAAATATCTGTATAACACATATCAGCGCTGCACAAATCTCCTTGTAGCTAAATACCACTAAATATTATTTCTCAGTCTGCAGTTTTTAGCAAACTTCCTTGTAACCGTGGCAACAGTATATGCCTTGCTGCTTAAAGTGGACCTGAACTCTTGCACGGGACACAAATGGAAATCAGAGAGAAATGCACCCTGGGTGTTTTTAGAGAGAAGAACCTAATTCCTCCTCATCTGTAAGTAATCACAACTGTAATTTGATCTCTCAGTTGTGTCAGCACAGAAATTCGTCAGTCCTCGGCAGGCACAGCTAATATGTAAACAGAGGATGTTAACCCTTTCTCTGCTTCCATGACAACAGGAAGTAGACACGCTGCAGATTTATTGCAAGAGTTCTGTAAGCTGTAACAAAGAAGTGTTATTATGTTGTTGCTTTAGTTTTAGAGCAGAGAAGAAGTTCAGGTCTGCTTTAAGGCATAAAAAAATGCATAAGGGAAACACACAAAAAAATGCACATAAAACGCACTCGAAAAACGCAAACACATGAAAAAATTCAGAAATGCACATGGCAGAAAACTGATGCTTTCCTGCATAAACAAGTGTGACCCCAGCCTAAAGTTTACCCAAGATGACATGATGACATAAACATGTATGTACAGTGCCAAACAATTTAATTAATACCTAGGCTATGTTTTTTTCTTTTTTACTGCCTGAAAGAGTTAACCTTCAGGCATGCAAGTGACAGCTTCTCTCGTGTTGGATCCTTGTCGGATTATAGTAACTCTCAATGATAAGGAATTAGCCATAAACATGTTTCCTGCAGAGAACAGCTTCTAAGGGCAGGAGATAGATAAAAAAAAGTCAATAGTTCATATATTTTAGCTCCTGGACACATAGGCTCGGTTCCCACTTGTTACAAAAGCAAAACTGTTGGGTACGTTTTTGCCAGTTCCGGAAGCAGATCCTAATGTTAAAAACAACGCAGAACCCAAACTTGCTG